>NW_019729207.1:1157332-1184680 GCF_002891405.2 Cryptotermes secundus | reverse complement strand
TACCAATTTATAACACGGGATGGGACCCTAATAATTAACGTTTCTATGCAGTTTGTAGTACAACTCAATTAGCAAATAAACAGTACTGCCCTCTTGGATGTGACGCCGTGTAGCCTGGTAGAAGTTCACTGATGTTTCGGAAGAACGTACTGCCTCCATCTTCAGGATCGAATAGTAGTAAGCAGCCCAGTAAGCAGAGGTCTGCCTGTTATCTGCTCCTTGCTGGATGCTTGCTTCGCTTAATCATCAACCCTGAACATCCAGGTAGCGCGTTCCTCCGAAACGTCGGAGAAAGTCTATCTTAATCCTGAACATCCAGAAACCACGTTCCTCCAAAACGTAACACCTATAGGACTACACGGAGTGAGACCTTCATAGTCAGCGCAGAAGCAGATGGGTTATGTGCATGACGTTTCGGCCTTACCTTGCGTCCCCACAAGAATAAGCGGAATCTCGGCGGAGTTGCGGAAGTGCGCCATCTTCGTGTAGTAAGTATAAATGGCGTTGAAACTGGCCTCGTTCTCCAGACTGAAGACAAAAATGACTGCGTCCACCCAAGCCGTGAACTGCAACAGAGAGAGTCCAGTGTAGTTAATAAGTACCATCCGTCCAGAATTAAGAATACACTATGCTCTCTTGTGGGTTTCGTTACGTTGAGAGTTACAGTCGTGGGAATAAGAAGCTGGTCACTTTGGCCTGGGACAGTTCTGGAACCCAGAGGAAGTGGAATGTACGACGTTGAAAGCCGCAACCAAGCAACGGCTAGTGAAGACTGAGATAAGATTTTACGTGTGCTGTAGTTTCTTTGGAGCGTGTAACTCAGCGAGACTGTCGTAATTATTTGTAGTTACGTTCTGTAAGTGTCCAATATATATGCGTGCTGTACAAGTAGTTACAGTGATCTTTGGAGCGTGTAACTCAGCGAGACTGTCGTAGCTATTTGTAGTTACGTTCTGCTAAGTGTCCAATAAATCCGATTACCAATCCAAACCTCGTCTCTAGTCACATTAAATCACGTGACAATATGTATACATACTGTGATATACATTATTTTATATTCTTGTGTAAATTAACATATATTTTGTATTATTAGGCCAGTTTCATTTTTACGCAACCGTAAGGCAATAATATCTACCAAACGGCAGCCGATTGCGCTGTGTTGGTTTCCACCTGATGATGGCCAAATGGCCGAAACACAAAGCGTGACTGACCGCTACGTAATACTAACTTGGCACATAGATCTTAACTTATACAGCGGAGAGTGAGGTTATGCAGCTCTCAAATCCGAACAGAAGCAGAGATATTTCAGTCAATATAGACACTGACTACGGGTCGGACCGCCGAGAAATTGGGGTTCGATTACTGGCAGGGGCAAGAGATTCTTAGTTTCTTGACAGCGTAAGGACTGGCTGTGGTGCCCCTCCAGCCTCCTATCCATTTGGTGCAGGGGGCTGTTTCCCCGGGAATAAAGCGGCCGAAGCGTGAGGCTGACCACTCAACTACATCCAGTGCCGGAGTAAAGAATACGTGGATGTGTACACCCATTCCCCCATACGTCTTCAAGGCGTGGCACTTAATTAAGCACAGGGACAACTTTGCCGATTAGATGCTCGGGGCCGACATTTTGTCGACCGGAGGAAAAGTACAGATTCCAAAATCACAAAAATGTTACCCATACTCACTGACTCCTTGGAGCTGAGCCCTTCTTGGGAAGCCGCCCAATCACACAGCTTCTGAAGAGCGTCCCAACACTTTATGGAGCATTCAAGTTCGTTACCGTATTCACAAGAGCCAGATCAATCCAATCCATACCATTCCAACCTATCTCTCTAAGATCCATTTTAGTATTATCCACCCACATACGTCTTGGTCTTCCAAGTGGTCTCTTTCCTTCTGGCTTTCTCACCTATATGCTATACGCATTCCTTCTTCGCCCTCATTCGTGCTACATGCCCTTCCCATCTCATCCTCCATGACTTGATCATTCTAACTATACTGGAAGAAAAGTACAAATTATGAAGCTCCCCATTAGGAGATCTGAACAATGACAACAAAGAAACACAGGGAAACAAAACCTAGTAACGTCGCTAGTTTCGAAACGATTTCTGTAGCTGAAGTAAAACACATACATACATAGCTAACCAGAATTATCAGACCTGTGTGTCCGCTGACAGCTTTCCCGCGGACCACCAGCTGAGAAACGCTGTCACATTCATGTTGACCGCGAAGGCGTCATTGCCCTTGCGTACGCCTCACACAGGCTGTACCATACAGCAGTCAGGCATTTCTGCTGGCCCTCGCCAGCAGAAACCCTTTACATAAAAAAAGCAACAGGCTTCAACCCTCGCACGAGGCAAAACACCACGAATCCCCCACCCCCCAAGAAAAATTTGAAATTCCATCGAACAGGCCGACACCGCACTGGGCACCCTGACGGTGAGACCAAATGAAGCCAGCCCTCGACCTGACTTATCTAAACGACAAAACTTATGTAAAAACATGTTACGTTCTAAAATTATCATAAGCATGATACGAGCGGGGATTCTCCCAAAGCAGAACAACAAAACAGCGGCGAAGCGGAAAGCGTGAAGGACATCTCGGTATGAATAAGTCACTGATAGATACCCTGATATAAATAAGCGTTCCGTGGTCTAGTAGTGACTTAGTCTTGCGCAGACACGACTCAGCTAAGCGTACACGTCTGGTTCTTCTACTGTAAGTACTATTAGATGAACTTAGTCTTGCGCAGACGCGACTCAGCTCAGCGTACACATCTGGTTCTTCTACTGTAAGTACTATTAGATGAACTTAGTCTTGCGCAGACGCGACTCAGCTCAGCGTACACATCTGGTTCTTCTACTGTAAGTACTATTAGATGAACTTAGTCTTGCGCAGACGCGACTCAGCTCAGCGTACACATCTGGTTCTTCTACTGTAAGTACTATTAGATGAACTTAGTCTTGCGCAGACGCGACTCGGCTAAACGTACACATCTGGCTCTTCTACTGTAAGTACTATTAGATGAACTTAGTCTTGCGCAGACGCGACTCAGCTAAGCGTACACATCTGGTTCTTCTACTGTAAGTACTATTAGATGAACTTAGTCTTGCGCAGACACGACTCAGCTAAGCGTATACGTCTGGTTCTTCTACTGTAAGTACTATTAGATGAACTTAGTCTTGGCATGTTTTGTTCTGTATACTGTCCACTGCCTCGAGTTCCTTCAGACAGTGTTTCGGAAACCGAAACTGTTTCCGTCATCAGGTTTGTCTCGATCACTGGATCTATTTCAGTAAGCTCCTGTACAGGGATCGAGAGCGGTTCTTTGTAACGGTCGGCACCGAGGAGGAACCCACCCCCCTACTGTATATGCCCCGACGGAACAAATCCTGTTTCCGAAAGAAGTGAAGAAAATGGGAACTGTCCAACACAATAATATTGGGTGCTACTTTAGCGTGCGGTGTACCTGAATTTTCTACTTTAGCCTGCCGCCTACCTGAACTTTTGTACTTTAGCGTGCGGCCTACCTAAACTTTTGTACTTTAGCGTGCGGCCTACCTGAACTTCTGTACTTTAGCGTGCGGCCTACAAGAACTTTTCTACTTTAGCTTGCGGTATAACAAAGCATTTATCACAAAAAACAATGAACAGTGGTGTTTTATATATTTATATATAAATTGTTGTGCCCTGAAGGCCGACTCCCGGTAACATGTTAAAAGAGTATTTAATTTTGTTTTATTTTAGGGGAAAATGTTAGCTAGAATAGAATAAGTATTTTGGGAATTACCAGTAAGAAGTATTAAAGAGAATGTAGAGAAGGGTTAAGAAACTTCAAAGAATTTCTATGTATGGAGTCAGACAGACGTTGGCCCGTGACGCGGGGATGTCCTGTCAGCAGAATGACGTTGAAGGTATATCGAAATGCTAGCTCTACAAAATCTACCTTGAGTGATTGTGGAACGTTTGGAGGTAAAAGTGCTTAGCCAAATGGACTAGCCGTCAAGGGGCGTGTCCACCCCCAAGGATCCCAGCCAACGTGAGCCAGCCACATTGGGACATAACGTCATTGTAGGTGGACTTGCACCCTCCGGGAAGGTAATGAGTTAGCAAAAATAAAGGTACATAACCCGAGGAGCAAATTAGTAACGGGACTATTCAAACAGTAATTTTGGGCAGTTGTAGCCGGAGGCTATGCAGGGAGAAGCATCGATTGGATGCCGGGCAACGCCGTCCGTCTGCAGTCTCAGCGCAAAGTAAGTGGAACTACTCTCATCGCCATGCTATTTAACTGTGATATTATTAAAGTGTAACTCCTCCAATGGGACATGAGTTAGGAACGTTACGAAGTGTACAGGGCGTAAGAGTGACTCATCGGAGGGATACAGAGGTAGACATGTGTAATACAGAGACTGCAGAGGGTGTGCCTAGATGCAGGGAAGATCGCTGCAGGGGTGTGTAAAGATATATGTATGTATATATGTGTATATATACAGGATGTCCCAGGAGGAATGTGCCAAACTTCGGGAGGGTGTTCCTTATGTTAAAGTATGCCGATATAACCCAAAACACCTATGTCCAAAGTTGAACGGTTACGGAGATAATGGCCCGAGAAAAGTGTGGTCTTCTTGCAGGTCCACGCACTGTGGACAGTCAGCTGTGACTGTTATCTGTTTGTACTTGAGTGTGGTGATGTCACACTAGCCGTGATCTCATGCGCAACCTACCGATTACGTTGCGGCGGGGTCGTGAATGGGTGGTAAATTAGTTGTGTGATGAGTTGCTGAAATGCCTCTTGTGTTTTCACACGTGGAATATTGTGATATGCATTTTGTGTGTGGATTTTGCGGTCGCAATGCACGTGCTGCTGTTTAAGAATACCAAAGGCGTTTTCCCGATCGATGGATTCCATCTCGAAGTGTATTTACGCGAATTCACCAGACATTGCGTGATACTGGTTCTCTTGCAAGTGTTTCTGTGCACTCTGAAAGGCAGGATGTACGAATGATAGACACACGAGAGCACATTCTTGATATTGTTCAGTGAAGTCCGCGTCTATCACTCGTAGAATCGCCTCTCGCATCGGCGTATCATGTATTCAGGTGTGGCAAACTTTACATCATGAAGAGTTATTCTTACCATGATCAAATGGTACAACATCTGGAACCAGGCGACCATGCACAGCGTATGGATTTGTGCCACTGGATAAAAAGTTCATCCCGAACTGTTAAGCGTCATTTTATTCAGTGATGAGGCGTCTTTTACCCTGGATGGTGTAAATAATTTACGAAATGTGCATACGTGGTTCCATAATAATCCACATGAGATAATGGAAACGAAATTCCAAAAGAGATTTCCTGTGAATGTACGTTTACAGTTATGTGGTCGGGTTATAGCGCAGCCATATTACGTCATCGCTCGCCAGTCATGTGTCATGTATAGTGCTTGGAAACCTAAGGACAATTATGACATGGCGAGCGAGTATTTCGTACTTCAATTTTATGGCTTTCCGTCACTCACAAGTTAGTTTGATGTTACGTACATTATTAACATTACAGAATCCACATATTCCTGCCAGTTTTAATATCTATTTTGTAATCAACAAGTGTGTAACCCCGGTCAAAGTTTGACACTTCTCTGGCCATTATCTCCGTAACCGTTCAACTTTGGACATAGGTGTTTTGGGTTATATCGGCATACTTTAACATAAGGAACACCCTCCCGAAGTTTGGCACATTCCTCCTGGGACACCCTGTATATATATGCAGGGGATGAGAGAGGTGTAGTGCAGATACATGGATGAGTAGAATAGGGAAAAGAGGAGACTAGCGACCAGCAACTGGGTGAAAGGAAGGCAAAGATGAGGTCCAAAGAATCGCCTAGAAAGGTCTAATGAGTAGAATAGGGAAAAGAGGAGACTAGCGACCAGCAACTGGGTGAAAGGAAGGCAAAGATGAGGTCCAAAGAATCGCCTAGAAAGGTCTAATATGTAATCCGACACCAGTCGGCTCTCTATAATGTATATAGCTGTATATTGATTGTCTATAACTAATATAGGGTAGCATAGGGTGAGAATGTGGAGTTTTGTTGCGATTTCCTTCCTTACCGCATTTCGCACCTGCGCCCTCCTGACAAGCCCTGTGAACTGCGCGCACCTAGCCAATGAAGCAACGGCCGAGGAAGTAATTTAACCGTTTTCTTAACCCCCCTGTTACGGCAGTACATAAATATATATTTATAATTAACTTTCTTTGAAGAAATAAATCTTGCAACCCACGGTAATGTGATCGCAGTATAGCGCCTGGTAAATCGCATTCTATAGTGTAAATGTCCAGGTAGACCGCAGATTAAAGGTTGGGTTGGGTTAGGTTACCGAACACATTACCGTGGGTTGCAAAATTTACGAGTATTTCTTCTAAGAAAATTAAATATAAACATACTTATATATAAAAATAAGTACAAAGCACCAATGTTCACTGTTTTTACGATAAATGCTCTGTTAGGCCGAACGCAAAGGTAGAGGAGTTCAGATACACATCAGTCTGTCTCACAATCCGCAATGACTGCCATTTTCAGCCTTATCGACTAGCAAGTCCGCCCGACATGGCCCAGTTTCGGCCCGCGATGTGCCTAGCACTGCTCCTGCTGTGTGTGGCTGCGCTGCGCGCGCAGGAAGGCTGTCCGAAGCCTCAAGGACTGGGATCCTGCGCAATAATATGCACGGTTGGCCGGCCGTGTGCCTCGCCTTTGCAACTCTGCTGCAGTACGTCCTGCGGGGGCACGTACTGCTACACTCCGCCTGTGCCAGTTTAACCCGCTCCATCATAAGGTAAGAGGCCCTCTGTCCGAAACATATTTATGAATATTAATCACAGAAGATTTCTACCTTCAGGGATATAACGCTGTTTCATTTCTTTTCCTGCTTGGCTTATTCTTCGACTCCGAAGATGGAGGCGACGTGTTTCTCCGAAATGTCAGTCTACTTTCACTGAAATACACGGTGTTATAGCCGAGAACGTACAAGTGTTCGTAACCACCGCACATACGGGGTTTGGATTGGATATTGGATTTACTGACCACTTACAGGTCATAACTACAAATAACTATAATATTATTTCCATACTTCACAAAATCACGCTAATTCTTTTCCAGCCCTCAGTCTCTGTCTGGTAACGGCCTCTAACAGTAGATAGTCTTCTGTTTCTGGATTCAAGTTCTCTGTGAATGGCGGCTCCCTTCCAACCGAACTATTCACGTCAAAGTCGAAGTCACATTGCGATAGACGGTCAGTCAGTAAGTCTTGATGTCGAGTCCAATCTGGGGCTCATGACCAGATATTTATTACTGTTCGACAGTTATGGTCTTGTTCTTGTGGGGCACCCTCTCTGACGAGAGGACTGGCCTTTGTATATGCTGCTGGCCTTTCCAGCGCAGTCTTTCTAGGGTCCGAGTCCCAAGGGACTCAGATCCGAGAACGACTGCACTGGAAAGGGCCAGCAGCATATACAAAAGGCAGACCAGTTCTCTCGTCAGAGAGGGCGCCCCACAAAACAAGACCGTAAATGCCAAACAGTAATAAATACCTGGTCATGAGCCCCAGATGAGGCTCGACACCAACACTTACTGACTGACGGTCAGTCGCAATGTGACTTGGACTTTCAGTGGGTTCTGCAGAGTGGTTAGCAGCGAGATGCGAGAGTGTCGCCAGCCAGCGAGGATAGGAGCCCGTGAACACGGACGCATATGAATCTACATTGTTGGCAGCCGTTCCCAGGCAACGCCTAGCGAAAACACAGCAGACTGAAAAGACATAGTGTGTGCCGTAGTGAATTGTAGAGTGCGTAAATTAGTGAAACAGTTACAATCAATTGTAGGTATGGTGTCGAGAGTCCCATAAATCCAATTACCAATCCAACCCCCGCCTACAGTCACTAAATACGCGATAATATACTACGGTCCTGTAGCCGTCTCTTCGACTCGCCTGTATGTGACGCAGTAAGTCCGACCACGAGCAAAAAGACTGTAGCTTATAGCAAGTTCTTCGTTTCAACTCCAAATGTCGAATCCTGAAGTCGCAACCTTGCAACGGAGTTAAGATAAAGTAATTTCTGTGGTTAATTAAGTACCATGCCATGAATACGCATTAGGGAATGGCGGTATAGCTCCACGCATTCGGAACCAGATGGAGATGAGTTGTTCCTGCGAGATACAACGATCTGATATGGTCCTTTCTGAATCGCGGACCGACAAGAGAACAGCGGACTTACCGAGAACCTATGTCACGCTGTACAGTACAGACATCAGACACAGAATCTGCTGAGGTCTGGGATTCTCACCACGGAGGACATTCTCAGTGCGGTATATTCTGTGATGTGAGGCTGTGCAGTTCAGTAGAGATGTACTGCCGTTTCGGCAACTTGTTGCCTTCAGCTGTAGAGTACAAACATTTCTTGCCCTTTCTAGTATGGAGACCCACATGTCGATACCATTCTGGGATGAGAGGCCGTAGTCAGACACAAATTCACCTATGCATTGGACGAACGTAATGCTTCCATCTTCACGGCAGAATAGCGAGCCAAATAGGCAACCAAGAACAAGCAGCAAGCAGAACCTCCTTCTTCCTGCTATCTTGCTTCGGTCACTCTTCGATTTTGAAGATGGAGGCAATAGGTTCCTCCGATACACCAGTGAAATACCGGACTACACGGCGTCATTACCCAAAAATCATTGTTCGTGTAAAAACGNGGGAAGTTATCGGGTACCAATGCCACTAGAGGGCCGACCTCGCTGGCAGAAAGGGGAGAGTTATCGGGTACCACTGACAGTAGAGGGCCGACCTCGCTGGCTGAAAGGGGAGATAGCGGGCACCAGTATCGGTCGGGAATGACGACAGTAGAAATTAAAGGGGGGAGTACAGTAGACTATTAGTCGCGGTGCATGGGGAAACCCACCCCCTCTATACTGAACAACTGAATAAAAACGCAAAGGTAAAAAGGGGTACTAGAACCTTCTTGTATGTGACGCCATGTAGTGTGATATTTACATTCGTTGCTTCCATTTTCAGGACATTAAGCCGGGGGTATGGACAAATATTGGGGCGCATGTGAAACAAATGGGTACATGTGGCCCTAAAATTGTCCGCATTTAGAGACAGGTAGAAGCTACGAGTAAAGCCGTGACAGCTGAACGCTTGGCGAGTATTCACCAGACTGCACCGCGTCACTTCCCACAAAACATTCCTGACTGTGAACGCCGTAAACCCTCAAACCTCGCACTTTAACAAGACAGTCAATAGCGAGACATGCCTCTCTGCAGAATTCATGAATATAAAGCTTGTATTGGTTGGCTTAAAAATGCGTCGAAAGGCGATAACATTGCCCTCTGAGGGCCACCGAATGGACTTAAAATGTATGAAACTAATATTCACGTCACTCTGCATTGTAGGTGATTCGAGGAAAACACAGAAAGAGACGGAGCAAGAATCAGAAGACAGTTTGAAATGTAAAATGTTGCAGAAATAAATAAACGCATAACGCTCAGCTGTTTTTCTACTCCATTCCTTATGCCCCTTTTACACTGAACTATAACTACTTCTGTCTTAAATTGGGGGTACGATTTCTCTACTGGCTTAAAAGCAAACTTCAGTGCAACAGTGTTCTTGGTTACATAACATTTCGGAGTTAAGGTAAGGATGTTGGTTGAGGCACAGTGCCACAAGCCGAAAGGTCGCGGGTTCCGATGAGGTCATTGGATTTTGAATTGACCTAATCCTTCCAGCTGCACTGTGGCCCTAGGGTGGACTCAGTCTGTAACAAAAATGAGTACCAGGAATCTTCCTTGGGGTAAAGGGTGGCCGGCACGTAAGGCTGACCTCACCGCCATCTGTGAGCCGAATGTCTAGAAAATGTGGGAGCCTCGACGTCTCACAATCTTATGGACCTCCTCGGCCTGTTACAGGGATAGCTTTACTTAACCTCACCGCCATCTGTGAGCCGACTGTCTAGAAAATGTGGGAGCCTCCACGTCTCACAACCCTATGGACCTCCTCGGCCTGTTACAGGGATAGCTTTACTTAACCCCACTGCCATCTGTGAGCCGATTGTCTAGAAAATGTGGGAGCCTCGACGTCTCACAACCCTATGGGCCTCCAAGGCCTGTTACAGGGATAGCTTTACTTAACCTCACTGCCATCTGTGAGCCGACTGTCTAGAAAATGTGGGAGCCTCCACGTCTCACAACCCTATGGACCTCCTCGGCCTGTTACAGGGATAGCTTTACTTAACCCCACTGCCATCTGTGAGCCGATTGTCTAGAAAATGTGGGAGCCTCGACGTCTCACAACCCTATGGGCCTCCAAGGCCTGTTACAGGGATAGCTTTACTTAACCTCACTACCATCTGTGAGCCGACTGTCTAGAAAATGTGGGCGCCTCCACGTCTCACAACGCTATGGACCTCCACAGACTGTTAAAGGGATAATTTTACTTAACCTCACCACCATCTGTGAGCCGACTGTCTAGAAAATGTGGGCGCCTCCACGTCTCACAACGCTATGGACCTCCACAGACTGTTAAAGGGATAATTTTACTTAACCTCACCACCATCTGTGAGCCGACTGTCTAGAAAATGTGGGAGCCTCCACGTCTCACAGCGCTATGGGCCTCCATGACCGGTTACGGGGATAGGTTTACCCTTTNCTCCACGTCTCACAACGCTATGGACCTCCACGGACTGTTAAAGGGATAGTTTTACTTAACCTCACCGCCATCTGTGAGCCGACTGTCTAGAAAATGTGGGAGCCTCCACGACCGGTTACGGGGATAGGTTCCCCTTTCATAAAATTCTCCTTGCACCAAGCCACGAAGGCGTACTGGGGAACAGAGGCACATTTCCTTGGATTCTTAACCTCGGAGCTGGATGGAGATGAGGGGCCAGCTACAAGCTTTACACCAAAAGACAGACCCCCCCCGCACCCACTGCGAGGGAGGGTGGGTGGCTCCTGGTCTGGACGCAGCGGTGAAGAGAAGTTTCCAGACAGGTCACAGCACCAGTGATCACCAAGCTACACACATCACGAAGCAATAAAGCGCTGCTGGTGCCCGTATGTGATGCAACTCCACGGAAACTGTTCGCACGGGCTGGCAAGCTCCAAGATTCTGCATACTGCCACATGATGGAGCGACTACAGACGCGGTTTGGGTCAGTAATCATATTTAGTGGACGCTTACACTCGTAACTACAAATAACTACGATAGTCTCACCGAGTTACGCGCTCGAAAATCTATTTTAACTGCAGCACACGTCTTCACTAGCCGTTGCTTCGTAGCGGCGTCCAACAGCGGACGTCCCTCTGCTCCCGGCATCATGTCCATGCGGGCTGGTAGCCATCTCACACCAACCTCCTACTCTTCTAACTGCCGTCTCAAGACTGTCCCGCAATGGCAGCCGATCCTAGCTACAGTCTACGCACGAACCGCACAGAAAACACCACTTTCCAAAAGTTACTCTACTGCGTGTTACACAGCCGTTACCTAGCAACTGCCGCTTCTGCGACTTCACAGTTATTGCTTTGAGCAAATATTCCACAATATTTTCAAACCACAATTTCATGTTCTGTCTCAAGTACTGCAGATTCACTAGAAAATTCACTTATTTTTCAAGATATATATGAGACAAACACCGTCTTAAGTGCAACAATTTAACTGTAGTTCTTTCTTCTTTCCCTCCTCCACACTACATGTTTCGGCCCTAAATGGCCATCATCAGGTGTGTGTTCTTACGTAGCTGCTACACTGCCCGTAGTTTAAAATTTAAAATCACCAGTCTTTCTAATTGTATAAAATCTTTGTTAACCTACACGCGCTAATTTGATTTCTAAAATTGGCACTTTTTTAAAACTTTAATTCAAGTTAAAATGTCTATAAAATTTCTGTTCTTTTTCTTTTTCCAATTTCTTAAAATTAAAATTTTCTCAGTGTACATGCCCTATGTCTATAGTGCTGCTATAGTGCTATATCGCTGTTCAGGTATTGTTCTGTGTAGGCTCTCTCTGTGTGTGTTAAGATGGTGTTTGTCTCATATATATTGTGTGAGTGTAACAGGATGCTCAAATATAATATTATTTTTCAAGATTTAAACGTCGGCAGGAAAATTGTTCATTACTTCGTAATTATTTTGCTCAATAGCCCCAATTCCATAGAGGATCATACTGCCCAGTATTTGAGAGATCTAGTGGGGCACTGGTTGCAAATTTCATGCAGGCAGGAATGCCGGACACATACTCGTACACTTCACAGTTGCCATGTATTTAATAACGTATTACTTTAAAAAAAGGTGCCCCAACGAACAGCCATTTTATCCCATATTCGGTTACAGCGTGATATCCCTTTACCATTGCTTTTTAACTATCTGCATCATTGTCAATATTGCCCCTTCCTTCCTGCCTCTCCTTTACGTTAAAACAGTTCAGCTGAACATACCTCAAAGGCTTCTATAATTACGTTGGCCATTCGTCACTTTTGTGACGGCAAATGTGACCAAGATGTTATCCTAGAATTTCGCGTTCCCCTGCAGCGCGAAGTTGCATGAACTTGATAGGAGCGTTGCTTTCAGCCTTCGGACTACAGTTCTGAAATTCCCTTAAAAGTTGCCTGTCCATTCGGTAGGCCCAGGAACACGGAAATACGAGACAGACTTCAGCACGTCCAGTTCAATTATGCGCAGTGCAACACTAACCTTAAAGGCCGGTGACAGGAGCCTGTGATAAAAATCGAAAACACCCTATATATACAAGACCCAATGAGTACGATTCTCTTTTTTTTCAGTTGGGTTTTTTCGTAACGATTTTTCCAATTCGAGAGGAGAAACGCCTCTATCCTGTAGGTTCTCTTCCCCTTAAACACTGCTCTAAAGGCTTGTTTCCCCTGGGCTCTACTTCTCCCGCGCCTGCTGAAAGTTCTCCCCTTTCACGGCGTCCACAGAACCNAGGCAGGGAAGGGGGGGGGGGCGCACCTTCCGTCTCTGGGGAATGTGGCCCTTCCTCCCTTCCTCGGGACAGGGAAAACGTGTCTAATATGGCGACCTGGGAAATCAGTCAGTATTTCAGTAACTGGCCAAAAGGTAGCAGAAATGTTGGGTCATAAACCTCACGTCACAAATTAGGATCCATGCAGAATGGTATATTTGAATTTGTTACAGCTTTATGACAACTTCTGCGAGTTAACATTATACTGTCACGATATGTGTGGCTATAGACGGGGACTGGATTGGTGGCTCGATTTTGACCATTTAAACACACAAGTCGAACAACAACTAATTACAGCGCCAGTGCTTATCTCCACACTTTACAAATCACTACACAACACCCGCTACATCTTTTTTCAGAAGTCGTACCGTGGCAACTGCTTCTAACAGTGGAGATTCTTCACCTTCACGCGCTCAGGTTCTACCTTCACAGACTCCCGAACCGAGCTCACTCTCAACTGATAATTGCCAGGCTCAGGCCATTTCACACCTACCTTCTACCTAGCCTTCTCTTGACAGGCTGACTTTCAACTGACTAATAAGAAGATCGCCCCAACTGTCTTCCTTATAACCACTTTGTACGGACCGAGTGGAAAACACCGTTCCCATCAGTACCTCCATTACTATGTGAGTATTCGTTCCCGCGGGAACGTGTTCAAAGAGCCGTTGCCTAGAAACGGGTTGCATAAAACAGCTGTTTATTCGCCCACTGCACAGAAACGGTTGTAAACGCTACAATATTTTAACAATAAGTTCTTGGAAGAGCTAAATGCCTATGTTCCTTTCGTACGACACGGACCGTACAGAAAATGATGCGTCCAACAACTGTTCTATTATTGCGTGTGTCTTCCTTGCCACGGTAAAGCTTTTGCCGAGCCGATGCGTAGCAACGATAGGGTACACAGACACGCAGTCTCATGGGAGGGATTTATGAAACACGCCGTTGAGACGGGTTAAGGTGCCATGATAAACACATAAGCTTTCATTTTCTCAAGATATGCAGGAAGGAATCGTTCTATAAAAAGAACTTCCTTGAAATACAGTTTCGTTAAGCAATTTAAGCTCAAAAAACCAACAGCAAACTCATCTCCCTTGGTGCAGAGGTTTCAGATGTATTTTTTTTTATATTTGCAGAAATAAGTCAGAAATCTCTAGTGAATGTAAAGACCAAAGTTGTGCCTGTGCTTAGTTAGTTAGTTATTGGAGAGGGTGGGTTTCCCCATGCACTGAGACCTGTATTGGTCCATTGTGCTTCCCTCTATGATTACTACCAGTCTCTATATCCTACTGGTACTGGAGCTTACCATCAGTCCCGCCAAGCCAGCGAGACCGGGTCTACTAGCTGAGAGGTATCTGTAATGCTTCCCCCATCTACCAGAGGTATTAGAGACTGCTGTTGGGCGGGAAACGTCCGTTAATTTGGCTCAGTGACCTCCTTTGGAGATATGAGGTTCTTTTACGTGCCGTAAAGCTACGACACGGGACCCACGGCTTAAAGTCCCTCCCGGAGGACTTGTTCCCTGAATTTTTCTGCCCTTAAAAAAACGACGACCTCCGCCGGGTATTTGAACCAGCGTACTACGAGTCATGAGGTGGGAACGTTACCTCTAGACTACGGAGGCCGCTTTGTGCCTGTGCTTAATTAAGCATCACGCCATTATGAAGTGAGAGGGAGCGGAGGTACAGCTATGCATTCTTGACATCGACAGTAGACGGGAGTGATTTGCTTCACGCTCCTGCCGCTTTACCTTCGGGGAAAGGGCCCCCAGGCCCACGGGCTAGGAGGCTGGGTGGGCCCGAGAGCCGGTCTGAACACTGGAAATCGAACCTCGGCCATCCAGACAATACACCGACTGAGCTATCCCGGCTCACTCTCGGATGCAGATGAAGCGAGTGGTAAAGCATTGTGATCACGCCCCCCCCCACCCAATGCACCGTTTGAGGATGTGCCACAGTTCTGGTATTTGGCAGCGACAGCAGCAAATCGAAATTCCATTCACGAGATCGGAAGTTAATTTCTGATAATGCTTGCTACCATTCAGTCCGGAAGCTTTCTTGTCCTATCGTCTGCCGTCTAAAAACGTAAATATTAAAATATTCCAAACTATAACTTTACCTCTACTTTTGTATGGGTGTAAAACTGATATTAAGAGAGGCGCCGGCCGCGCCATAGCTCAAGCGGTTAGTCGCTGGCTTCCCACCGCGGCGGCCCGGTTTCGATCCCGAGTCTGATCAAGTGGGATTTGTGGTGGACAAAGTGGCGCTGGGGCGGGATTTCTCCGAGTACTTCGGTTTCCTCTGTCAATCTTCATTCCACCAAATTCTTCATCATAATCACCCGGGGCAGGCTACAATAGGCCAATCAGTGGCCGCCGTGCTGAGTGGACCCAGCTGGACCCCCACCAAGCGAATTAAAAACATAGAGAGTCAAACGCACTGAGGGTGTTTGAGAAGAGGGGAATATTTGGACCGAAGAGAGCTGAAGTAACAGGAGGTTGGAGAAAACTGCATAATGAGGAGCTTCATAAGTTATCATGGAGGATGTGACGTGCAGGGCATGTAACACGCACTGGGAAGAAGTAAGCGACTAATAGAAAGATCTGAACGTAGATGGGAGGAGAATATTAAGATGGATCTTAGAGAAATAGGATAGGGTGAAATTGACTGGATTGACCTGGCTCAGAATTTGGAGCCAGTGGCACGCTCTTGTGAACAAGGTTATGAACCTTCGGCTTCCACGAAATTCTGGGGGGAAAGTCTTGAGTAGCTGAACGACTGGCAGTTTCTCAAAATGTATTCAGCTCCCAGAAAAATGTGTAGAGGGACTGGTGCTCTTACAATCTACAATTCTGTGCTCTAGTCAGGCACTCACTCATTGCAGTTCTCAATTTGCACTGAACTCTGACACCAGAGCAAAGAGAAACGTCAGTGTTTGAGTGTTTGCTTGTCACGCTGGCTATGACAGTTGACACTTCGCTCTGTCAACATGAAACATCCCTCCACCCTAGTTCGCTTCAACTTGCCTATCTGCTGAATTGGATTTGAACCAAAAACATACGAAAGAAGAGTAACGCAGATTGCAATTTGGGAGGGAAGGGACGGAAACAGACTATGAACTGAAGCTCAGGTGGGTGTAAAGTACAGGGGAAGCACATAACACCCTCGTGGACAAATTTAATTTCAACTGAGAAAGTCTTAAAGAGAAAAGGCAGGGCAAATAAAACTCGTTACATTATTTGTGTGATTGCCGGACAGGGTTAGCTGATTTTACACAAAGGAGACAGGCAGAATGTCGGCTGGAGCACTTACGCAACACACAACGTCGCTGTCACTTCATGGCACAGAAACTGTCTCTCTTTCTATATCCGCAAGTTACAACTCCAGACCGGCTAAATGGGCTCAGAATTACTGCCTTTTTGTACTTTCTCCATCGTCAGGTATTCTAGAAGCTAGAAAATATAACGTTTCGGAAACTGGAACTGTTTCCGTCCTCAGGTGAAGGGGGTAAGCAACCTATCCCAGTTGGGTCCCTTAGAAAGAGCTAACCTCAGCCACTGGATAAGCCTTGTCAGATTCACCTCAGACCAGGCTCCTCACCTGACGACGGAAAACAAATCTAGTTTCCGAAACGGTATGTTTTCTAGTTGGGGCACGCGGTAGCGTAGTTGGTTGAGGCACTATGCTCCAAGCTGTAGGTCGCGCCATAGCTCAAGTGGTTAGTCGCTGGCTTCCCACCGCGGCGGCCTGGGTTCGATCCCAGGTCTGGTCAAGTGGGATTTATGATGGACAAAGTGGCGCTGGGACAGATTTTCTCCGAGTACTTCGGTTTCCCCTGCCAATCTTCATTCCACCAATTGCTCCATAATCACCCTCACCTAACATCTGGCGCTGGTACAATAGGCCAGAAGTGGCCGCAGTACAAGGGACTTAGTCCCACACCACTAGCAATAAAAAAAATGCTACAAACCGGAAGGTAGCGGGATCGAATCCCGATGACGTCATTGGATTATTTCATCTGACCTAATCCTTCCAGCCGCACTATGGCCCTGGGGTCGACTCAGCCTCTAACAGAAATGAGTACCAGGAATAGTCTTGGAATATTCTTGAGGGTAAAGTGCGGTCGGCGCGTAGGGCTGACAACCTTACCGCCATCTACGAGCCGAGTGTCTAGAGAATGTGGGAACCTCAACATCTCACAACCCTATGGGCCTCCAAAGCCTGTTACAGGGATACCTTTACTTTACTTTTACTTACTTTATGTTTTCTAGTTTCTAGAATATCTGACGATGGAAAGAAAAAAAGTCCAAAAAGCCCAGTAAATCTGAGTGTTATACACAATCGTCAGAACCCGTTTAGAAGTCTACCGGGCTAAATGGAGTTTCATAAAACCCGAAATTGACGAGTTAAACCGACACGTTAAAATTTTGCTTAAAATAGGATGATAACGCCGGGATACTTTGATATGAAGCTGTTGGCGCGTTCCTGCGGACACCTCCAACTGTAACTCGCTAAAAATGTTTATCGGACAGCAGAACTTGGGACTTGGGGTGGGGGGGGGGGCGGGGGAAAGTCAGTGCCAAATCAATCAGTCCATCGATCGATCCTCTATATCCTTCGTAAGGTTTAACGGGAACTAAGTTCGAAATTAGAAAAAGACAAATGCCAAAGTAAATTGCCATTTATCTGACCGCAGAGCAGAACTGCACAGTACGTTAACTGTGCATTCCACGCAGCCGCCATCATGAAATTCCCAGCATGTTTTACGTAATCTGAATGTCCCTACCTGTGCCAAATGAATCCAGTCCACCACCTCCCCCATTCTCTTTAAGATCCACAATAATTTGAATATTTCTGCACGTCTCAAAAAAAAAGGGTAACTCCGGGCCTAACCTCAAGCAATGCAGGAAGGCCGAACACACAGAAAACACCAGCCGTCATTCAGGGTAATGGCACTGTGTGGTCCGGCAAAGGGTACAAGCGTTTCGGAGGAACACACTGCATCAATCTTCAGGGTCGACGGGTAAGTGCACCATTCGATTTGGGTCCTCGCCAGCACAGTCGTCACAACTCTGGGATCATGGACACAGCGGAACGAACACACTGACAGACAGAGCCAGAGGACCTGTCAGCGAACCAATACCTGTCAGGACGAAGTAAGAAGAGTTAGGCCCTCAAGGACAATTCTCAAGGGCAGAATGAATGGGAGAAAGGAAAAATCACTGACAAGAGGTGAGGATAACTATTGTAATGCGTAGACCCGTTGCTAGGGCAACGACGGCGAAACGATACAACAGCCGTTGCTAGGCAGCAGCCAGCGCGCAAATGGACGATTACGTGGGAACCCCAGCAGATAAGAACGCAACAATGGTACAGCAACAGAACAACTGTTTTCTGTGAGGTCTCTACCGAAATGTTATAAGCAACGGAGAAGTTTAGAAATTCTTCAGCCCGTGTGGAGGCAGGTTCGAATACCTCCACCGTAGCTCTGCGAGTCGTAGGAAGCGACGAAAAGGGAATCCACTGCTTCGTGGCACAACTAGGCCACCCTCTTCTGGGGGGATATAAATACGGGAACCTAGCCCTCCAGATTGGGAGTCATGAGTCCCGCGGGACTCAGGCCACAGAATTACTGCGCTGGCGAGGACCAGCAGCAATTGTAAACGTCAGAGCCTTCCTCTCATCAGGCGCTGGTTACATAAGGATTATACTGTCGCAAGGGTTCAGCTGAAATAATTGCTGGTAGTAAGTCTCAAAGGGCTTGTCCCCAAGACGAACGAATTGGCGGTAAACTGCCAGTCGCAAAGTAACTTCGGCTCTCAAAAGTTAGTGTGTGAAGAGAAGATTTACTCGGTGCAATTGAGAGTTGTGATCAAAGGTGAAAAGGCTTCACTGTTAGAAACCGTTACCAGGAAACCGGGCCGCCGCGGTGGGAAGCCAGCGACTACCCGCTTGAGCTATGGCGCGGCCATCGTTTCTCATAAGACTGTGTTCATCTCGTCCTGCCAGATCTCACGGCGTGACTTTCTAATATACCGCGGTGGATGGGGTGGTCTGTGTCGCGAGAGGAAGGGGGGCCAGGCTTGGGGCACTGGGACAGGCGGCAGTCTAAAGACAAAGCGAAACTATGATTTACAGCACGGTCTTAAAGACAATGAAGGCTGTAGAGCCGTTGCTATGCAATGACTGCGAGATAGGTGGATATACCAGAACGGTTTGTGGGTAACGGCTCGGTAAACACATGTCCGTTGCTAGGCAGCAGATTCTTAATAATGCAACAATTGCAATGTAATGGAAACGGGGGTGTTTACGTGTGGTCCTGCTGAGATGTTATAAGCCCGACATGGTCAGAGAGCAGTCAGTTCTGTATGGGTGTCTGTAAAGAGAGGACTTGAACCGGAGGCAGAAGAATGGCCATTGTTAGGGCCGTTTCCAGGAAACGTCTAGTAACAAACTGAGAACACTAGACTGTGTGCTCTAGTGAACCGTGAAGTGTGGAAATAGCGACAGTGCTATAGCTATTTGTAGTTAGGACNTACTTTGAAGGTATAAGGATACATCAGAATATAATACTAAAATGGGACTTGAATAAATACGGCGTAGACTAAGTTCCTATTGTTCAGGATAAGGACCAATTATGGGATCTTGTGAACAAGACACTGAACTTTGGATTCCATTATGGGGGGAGTCGACAAGCTGAACCACTATTCGCTTCTTCAGAAGGACTATCCCAATAGATCAGCCCTACGCCTAACAGTCACACCGAACGCTGAGGTGTAGTGTTTACCGGGTTGCGCAGTGAGCAGGATGCGTCCAGCGCAATTGGCGGCTACTAACTGCCTACACTGACACACCTGGGGTTACCCCGTAGGGTAACAGGGCACAATAAAGGGGCTACGCCTCACGCAGAGCTTTGAAACACAGCTGTCACTACACACCCCACCAGACCTTAACCTTCATTTCACTAATACACATTAACCGGTTTGCCTCTGCAATGGATAGCGTTTTCTGTAAGGCATAAATACTTTTTAAACATTATTCTTGATGAATTTTCAAGCTTGAAAGCATTAATTGTCACAGTACATTTTAAAGCATTCTGACGATAGTGTATAATCAACCATACACTCTCATCTGAAGACGTAAACAAACCCAGTTTCCGAAACGTTGTGTGTTCTTTAGAATACCAGAAGATGGACACAGTCGAAAAACCGGATAATCCCGACTAATTATGTTCTTCAATTACTTATTGACGCTTAATAATTTTATAAGCCTGATGGAAATATAGGAAATTATCCTAAGTCTGGCTGCAAAGTGGAAGTATAACTGCCATGAGGCATTAATACTGGGTACAACATGACCAGCTCCTCCACTTTTCCTCTACCAGACAGAAGATGCGAATCATGTTATTTGTCATCTGCGTCATTTTGGCATCTATCTTCGACATACATTTGCGTACAGGCTGATGTGCTGAAATCCTGCTTTGTTTTAGACACCTGGCGTTCACGTAAATATATATCTATTCAGTTCCAACCTCACAGGAAACACATTACGTCTCCGCTACAAAGCCCAACCGGTTAATGCTGTTCAGGCAAACAGTCGCTGTTTATTGTGAGAACCATACAGAACACACAGATACACTGTGTGGGCAGAATGCAGAGTTCAGTTCGTGCCTCACAGGAAACACATTACTTCTCAGCTACAAAGCCCAACCGGTTAATTCTGTTTAGGGAAATAATCGCTGTTTATTGTGAGAACCATATAGAACACACAAATACACTCTGTGGGCAGAATGCACTTTTGGTATGTTAAAGCTTGTGATGCATAGTAACCACTGGGCTTTAAAGGGTTAAGAAACAAACTATACAGAAGTCAGACTGGACTCGGTCCATCGTCTGAGGCTCATCTGATATAGAGGACGTTTCTACTCCCGTCCTCATATGAACAGTTCCTATTAAAAGGGCCACGTTATTCCTGTTCATTTTCTGTACCACTGGGGACGGCTGGCCTAGAACTTGAGGCCGTTTCAATAAGAGGCTGGAAAGAAAATATTAAACGAAAGAAGCAATGACTTCGACAATATAATGACGATCGGTCACCTGAAGACGACGGCAAAGCGAACTTCCGAAACGTCCAGTGAGTTCATTTATTTAAACGACGCCTTCACTAGCTCAGACTACACAGTGTCTAATGATGCGATGATTACTGAATGATGAATTAGAATGTGGAACAAAGTGGCCGTGGCCTAGTTAGAATATCCCGGAATCTGGCTGTAGCGAGGGGAACCACGAAAAACCGTTAGCAGAGAACGTCCCCATATCGAAATCCGAACCCGTGATAGTTAGGAATAAGATGTTGAGAGGTCTATCTCCTGGAATATAACGTCGTGCAGTCCGTTGAAAAGCCAAATGACGTTTCGGAGGAACATTTCGCCTCCATCTTTGGGGTCGAAGAATAAGCTGAGTAAGAAACCAGCGTGACCTGAAGATGGAGGTGATATGTTCTTCCGAAACGTCGGCTTTGCATTTCAACGAACCACATGTCGTTATATCCCAGAAGATAGCTTTTCATACGCACCGGTGTGAAAACCTGAAATCCTACAAGGTGTTAAGGTGTCTTGTGTACAGAAATGCCTCAGACAATGGACAGCCCGGAAGTTAGGCACCACTGTCAGGACCCTCTGGAGATTCACAATGCACCGGACGGACACTGTGCACTCACCCCACTGCAGGGAACACAACGCGCACTGCGGACTCACTGTCTCAGGAAGGACTCCGGCTTCGCAGCTTGGGACCCTCGCATCCTCAGTCTCCTTTTGCGCAAGCGCTGCAAGCTCCCGCGCTCCACAACTGTCTAATCTCTGTGACAAATAGGAACCTACCTTCGCACGCAGGAAGTACCATGCAAGTAGTAGAGACAGAAATAAGAAGAGAAGTAACTGAGACGGCGATTAGAGGAGTGGGAGGTTGGTGTGAGATGGTCGCCAGCGTGCGAGGAGCAGAGGAACGTCCACTGTTGGAAGCCGTTACCAGGCAGCGCAGTGAAGACCGTGACTGAGAACACTGTCTGTGTGTGATAGTGATCCGTAAAGTGTGCAATAAATCCGATTACCACTTCAAACCCCGTCTCTAGTCACTCCATCACAGGATAATAAAAAGTAAAGTAAGTAAAGCCATCCCTGTAACAGGCCGTGAAGGTCCATATGGTTGTGAAACGTTGAGGGTCCCACATTATCTAGACAATCGGCTCAAAGATGGCGGTAAGGCTGTCAGCCTCACGCGCCGGCCGCGCTTTACTCCCCAGGGAAATTATTTAATTCATTCCTGGTACTCATTTCAGTTAGAGGCTGAGTAGACCCCAGGGCCATAGTGTGGCTGGAAGGATTAAGTAAACTGAAAAAATCCAATGACCTCATCGGGCCTTGAACCCGCGACAAATATTATGGAACAGGGGTTCAGGCAACCGTAGCCCGAATTAACACTAATCAAAAACCCTGTTCGTTCAGTACACACAATAAATCTGACCTGGATCACAGAAAAGTGTCAAAAACGACGCAACCAAACAATACTTGGCAAGCTGCAAAACTGGTTGCGGATACCAATATAGCCTTGCCCGCAGCAATGTCATCCTGTTGCCGTATGTACACAACAGCGGAAATGTAAACCCAAATCCCGCGGTTAGTGAGGGAAGGAACGGCTGAAGAGCTGACCTGGCACCGCGTACTGTGATGTGACTGCTGCTTAATGACGGCTTCATCAGTGGACGTTCCTCTGCTCCCGGGCTCACGTCCTCGCAGGCTGGCGGCAATCTCACATCAACCCCTGTTCTTCTCATTGCTGTCTCAAGACTGTCCCGTAAGTGGAAGTCAAAGTCACATTGCGACTGATGGTCAGTCAGTTAAGTCTCAGCTATTTATCACTGTTTGACAGTTACGGTCTTGTTTTTGTGGGGCGCCCTCTCTGATGAGAGGACGGGTCTGTCTTTTGTATATGCTGCTGGACATTTTACTGTCTCAGATTTGAGACTTCCCTTTTTCGTCGCCTCCTACGACTCGCACGGTCACGGTGGAGGTATTCGGCCCCGCCGCCACACGGGTTACTTGTCTGTCAAGTCAAAGTCACATTGCGACGGTCGGTCGGTCGGTCAGCCTTTGTGTCAAATTTCCAACAGTTCAATTGTTGTGTGCTTGTCACGGCGATCACATGACGGCTACTGAGCCACTGTCTAGCAACGCGGCGTGTTGACAGAGCCGTTCCCTAGCAACAGCTGTCTCTGGCTTCCAATTCTGGCTTTCAGCAGACATTCCACATTGCAGCAGCCTAACCTGTACCGGGGTTGATATCACTTTAAGGGATCGTGCGGTATTGGAGAAACAGAGAGTAGCTGGTACTTCCGAAACGACTCTTTGATGGCTCCACAATGGAGAAGTGTTGGAACCCAGTGGCGGATGTACAGTGCAGGACTAACAGTCAAATTAAGGAGCTCAAGTTCACTCACCTAAAATTAAAACGATCGGGAATGAGAACTTGAATCATGCCCAAAAACTCTAACCGCAATACATGCACATCGCTTTCACAGTCGTGGCTACCGTACATATTGGTAAGGGTACGGAGTGAATTTCAGGACATCACAAAGAGTGTCTTCTCTACTACAGGGAAGATATACATTTCCGAGTACAGTAACAAACTCCTGTACCCAGAATTACTGGGGGTTTGGACTTTTTCCATCGTTCGGAATTTTAGGTAATAGAGATCATGATATTTCGGAAACTGGATCTGTTTCCGTCTTCAGGTGAGAAAGGAAGACACCTACTCAGTTGGGCCCCTAACAAAGAGCTAATCTCAATCACTCAATTAGCTCTTTCTAAGGGGCCCAACTGAGTAGGTGTCTTCCTTTCTCACCTGAAGATGGAAACAGATCCAGTTTCCGAAACATCGTGTCCTCTATTACCAAAAATTCCGAACGATGGAAACGGTCCAAAACCCCAGTAATTCTGTGTGTCATCCAACATCGTCAAACTCCTGTAACGCCCAGAGTTTTCGTTATGGAGCCTTAGCACTGTTATCCGCGCATCTGATCGTAGCGGCTGTGGCTTTTAAGATGCATTTATGCATACCCAAGGGATTAAATGATCATCTCCATGTTAAAACATTTCTTCGCTCGAGAGAAAACATTACAAGCTCAGAAGAACGCAAGAACATACCGCTGCGTCCCACGAACTTGGTTAAATCAATAAACAACCGCTCAGTCCCCATCCCCACCCGCACACACAACGCGCATAGAATTCTGGGACAAAGCTGGGGAACATGCATACTGTCCCGCTTCATCCATCCATCCATCACACTTCAGAATTACGTCTTCATACGACATATAATCGAAGCCCAGGATAACAGAAATCGATAAATCGACAACTGCAAAAACTCCGCGGTGCAATGGCAGTCCGTCTATTCAAGAAATTCCCCGCTGTTTATGGAACCCGAAGGTTCATTACTGTGTTCATGAACAATCATCCACTTAACTATATTCTGAGCCAGCTGGATCCAGTCCACACCGCTACACCCTACCTCATTAAAACACGTTTTAATATAAGGACGGATGTACCCAATTTCGTGATAAAGACCTGCCTCATTTTACGGTACGACACTCTACCAAATTGGGCACAAAATTCGGCGTGTGTTATCAGGATAGTTGCGACAGCTTACAACAATATGGCGGTCAAAAACGATTTGTGTGTCGGGGTTATTTTATGAGGTTGCTAGTAGCTAGGCTAACAGCATCGAATGGTAGGATGACAAATGAAGTGGGACGAATTTGGAAGGAAAGAGTGATGGACAGGTCGAATAATCTCCCAAACCTTTGCCTGGAGGGACTAAGGAAAATCACGGAAACCTTCGGGATAACCCATGTCCCGGCCGAGATTAGAACCCAGCACCTCCCAATACGAATCCAGAAAGTTACCGCTATGCCAGCCTACTCGGCAATTCTGTACCGAATTCAAATGGTTCTCTATTTGCCTTCATTCACCAGGCAATATTTCAGTCATTTTCAAAACGCTGTCTGGCTTCTATCCGGTCTAGAAGAACGAAATTAACGGCCGTGGAGATCAGTTGCGCTGACCACGAGACACCCTCTATCCGCTAAAGTTAGCACTGACTTCGCCGACAAGCGGCGGTCGCTCAGTCGGTATAGTTCGCTTGCGGACTAAAGCCACGGAGTTTGTTTTGTTTTTGTTTCTATTTCATCGGTATGGAGACTAGGCTATGGGTTGGACGGCCGGGCAGTCGGGGTTCTATTCCCGGCAGGGGAAAGGCATTTCTCTCTTCTCCATAACGCCCAGAGCGGCTCTGAGGCCCACCCAGTGTCCTATTTAATGGGTAACAGGAGGCTCTTCAGCTGGGGGTAAAGCGGCTAAGGCGTGAAGCTGACAACTCGCCTCCATCTAATGCCGATGTTAAGAAAGAACCCGTGGAGCTATATATACCCTCTCCCATAAGTCTTCACGCCGCAGCATGACTTTAACCTCTCCTTGTACGTAAATGTAGCAAACAATTATTGTCGTATTTATGCACTTACGCTGAAAACATTCAGTTCCACCTATGTACTGTGCTGGGCTGCAGGTGTAGCACACGGTCAGCTGCTCCACGAAGGATCTGCAGAAGTATAAATTCAGCTCATACCAAAGGATGCATTGGATTAACAATCTAAGATTGAAATTCACCTACACAATATATAAAATCCAGTTCGTACCTCACAGGAAACACTTTACGTCTCCGCTACAAAGCCCAACCGGTTAATGCTGTTTAGGAAAACAGTCGCTGTTTATTGTGAGAATCATACGGAACACACAATTACACTGTGGGCAGTTTGATGAGTTTAAGTGGGTGTACATATAGTAACCACTGGGTTTTAGATGGTTAAACGAGTGGCCGAAAAAAAATTCATGCAACCCGTTGTCGGGAATGACGTCAGTCTGTTCTCTGGAGTTGAGTAATGGTACAATTTACGCGTACTATGTATGAAATGCATTTAGCTCCGCACGCTATATGGAACACACTGTGTGTTATAACTGCGGGACCTACTGCGAAGGGAGGCGTCCAGCGTACCGACCGAGCCCTCCCGTGCAGGTTGCTACGCAGTGCTGATCGTATCGGAAAACTATGACCTTCACCTTACGACCGGAATTCTACTGTGCGTCACATTGGCTGTAATTGCATGTGCCAGTTTCGCGGGTCAAATTACCCTGCCAATCTGTAACATGTGTTCTGTGTGTTAACATGAGACATGTATGGGACATTTTTAGTCTAGCTCCCTCGCTTAAAAAATAAATAATATAAGGCGTATTAGATAAATTTGTTGTAGGTGTATATATGTCAAGTTCTGAACGCCCTTACAGATCTTGATAAAAACCTCCCATCACTAATACCAACACTGAAGCACCTCAATTTTTCAAGTAATGACTTTATTATTTTAATGCCGAAACCGATCGCTATAAAACTCGGTATCAAACCCATGTCATACAGGGCACTTCCAACAGCAAATTTAAACAAGGATCTCCCATCGGTAATGCCCATATTATGGCCGCTAAAATTCTTAATGTGTGTCATAAGCTTGTTCTTAACTAAACGCTCATTTCACATACAGTGAACCCTCGCTAATCCGGTTACAGTTAAACCGGATCGAAATAAGAAAAATGAAAATTTGTGTTCACAGTTTAGTACATACTTTAAAAAGACAAATGGAAATCATGAGCAAAAGGACTTTCAGGTTGTGTTGTGGACAGCCTGAAAGACTGAAACCACGCAAGAAAATATCCAAAATTGGCTTCAGCTGGATGGAGACCCTGGATTTCAAATTCTGACAAAAGAAGAAATTCTTGCAGTGACATTTTGTATTTATTTTCATCAGCAGTACCAATATTACTAAATTTTCCATCTATTTGTTTTCTCCCCCCCCCCTTGGCACTACAGCCACAGTGGGCCTAGGCCTACCTCCATTAACTTCTCCGTTCACTTCGGTTTTTCTCGATCTTACACATTCGGTAGGACTCCTTGGGCGGGTGATCAGCTCGTCGCAAGGCCTCTACCTGTACACAAACACAGAAAAACGCACACAAACATCCATGCCCTGAGTGGGATTCGAACCAACGACCCCTGATTCCGAGCGAGCGAAGACAGTGCATGCCTTAGACCGCTCGGCTATCGTGACCGGCCTATTTGTTTTCTACTTTGTCTTTTAGAACTACCTTTTGCTTCATTAATACGGATTACCGCTTAAACCCGACGACCTCCACCAATTAATCCGGATTAACGAGTGTTTAATATATATATATATATAT
>NW_019729207.1:1100669-1157274 GCF_002891405.2 Cryptotermes secundus | reverse complement strand
GCTAGCGGTAGTAACCGCTGTTACTACCGTCGTCTCTCGCAATTCTGGTTACCCGCGCTGCCTAGCAACCCGCGGTACCCTTGGTGACGTCATCGCTGTTGACTCACGTTGCATAGCGACCAGGATGCTAGGACTCGGCTAACTTCGGCTCACTTCGGCTTCGCTCGGCGCATCATGGCTGGCGGGGGGGAGGGGCGTCATCCATAGCTCAACATGTCACAATATATATATATATAATATATATATAACATTATTTACAGTCCTTCAGTGGACCTCTATTACAACTACTGTGAAAAATTAAGTTACTAAATTGCAGTAAAACAGTTACATTTCCATACCATTAAAAGACTGTGTGTTCACGACTGCAGATCATTTGATGAAATTCGTATGAAACCGTTTAAACCGTGTTGCCATGGAATTAGTGTAAGCTGATCTATATACGTGTTAATCACAGCGGCCGAGCAGTCCAAGACATGAACTGCCTTCACCCGCTCGAACACTGGGAGCGTGAGTTCGAATCCCACTCAAGGCATGGATATCTGTGTGCGTTTATTCTGTGTTTGTGCGGTTCTGTGTGTAGGTAGGGGCCTTGGGACGGCTGACCCCCCCATCCAAGGAGTCCTACCTACTGTCTATAGGATTAAGAAACTGAAAAAAAAAAGCGGCCAGGGTCCAACAAAAGGGCTGTAGATAGATAGATAGATAGATAGAGGATGTACAGCCATTGACGAATGAATGAATGAATGAATGATGTAATACATACTGCAACTGTTGCGGATAATCAAACGAGCAAAGCAGTTACTTTTGGGATTTTGTGGTCTGGTTATTATTATTATTTTAAATAATTTTATAAGCTCGAGGAAGATACAGAAAATTATTTTAAATAATTTTAGGAGCTCGAGGAAGATATAGAAAATTATCCTAAGTCTGGCTGCAAGGTGGAAGTAGAACTGCCATGAGGCATTAATACTGGGAACAACATGACCAGCTCCTCCAGTTTTCCTCTGCCAGACAGAAGATGCGAATCATGTTATTTAGTCATCTGCGTCATTTTGGTATCAATCTTCGACATACATTTGCGTACAGGCTGATGTGCTGAAATCCTGCTTTGTTTTAGACACCTGGCGTTCACGTAAATATATATCTATTCAGTTCCAACCTCACAGGAAACACATTACGTCACCGCTACAAAGCCCAACTAGTTAATGCTGTTTAGGGAAACAATGGCTGTTTATTGTGAGAACCATACGGAACACGCATACTGTGTGGGCAGAATGCAATTTTGGTATGTTAAAGCTTGTGGTGAGGGTGACTGTGGAGCAATTGGTGGAATGAAGATTGGCAGGGGAAACAGAAGTACTCGGAAAATACCTGCCCCAGCGCCACTTTCTCCACCACAAATCCCACTTGACCAGACCCCGGGATCCGGAAGCCAGCGACTAACAGCTTGAGCTATGGCGCGGCCTCCTTGTGGTCGGATACTGGAATATTGGTTCTGATGACAGCTTCGCCACGTGAAATTAAATGAGCGATTCTGGTTCTGTAAAAACTGAGTTTATATTATTGTTTTATTGAGTCAATTACGTATACATGCTAACGTGTGTTTCTCCTAGTCGTGCAACGATATGATCTTTAAAATTATTTTGCCCAAAACATTTTGGTTTCAGCTAACTGCGCTAGATATCAGCCCAGAATGGGCCGGTACTGTCGTCTGATTTTACCCAAAAAAGGAAAACGTTCACAATGTTCAGTGGAGCTCCCGTCATGATATCCGAGTGTTCAGGAGTTATAGATGTGTTACAGGCGGACAGACACGCGTCATGGCGATTATTTCAGCCGTATCTCTTCCGCTCCTCCATTGCAAACATGTCAAACCCATCCGCCACTGAGCTGCTGATATCCAACATCTGCAAGACACGCGTCGTGACGCCGACCATCCCCGGGGCGCCGCTGTACAGAGGCTCTGGATTGCGTCCGACACTAGTAGGGGATTCTTACAAGCCGTCGCCTTAGTTATCATTCTCAAATTGTTCTTATTTTTCGAGTCATATATGCATTTCCTTCCTCATGGCACAAAGCGTGTATATCCATGACTGAACTGAGTAAACACAATAGTCACGTGTATGTGTGTAACTACAGACAGGGGTTTTCTCATTCGAGATTGGATTTACTGACCGCTGACTCGTGGCTACACTTAATTATAGCGCCACTGCTCATTTTCCACACTTTACAAAACACTACAGCACACGCTAAGTCTTTTCAGTGTACTGTGTACTCGCTAGCCGTTCCCTGATAACGGCTTCTCTTCAGACTCCCTAACAACTGACTACTGACAAATTCTAACTTGTCTCAGTTATAACATTTCGGCACGGGCCGCGCAGAAGACACCGTTCATCATCGTACTCCAATCGTTTCCCTGGTAACGTGTTTATTTGCGAAGGCGTTACCCAGGAACGGCTGCGTATACTTGATAATTAAGAATCTGTTGCCTAGCAGCGGATGTCGTTTCGAGGTCGTCACCAAGTTACGGCTCTATACACGCTATAATATAAACCACAGAAAGAAAGAATTCCCTTCATTTCTGTCTCCCGTGTTCAAATTATTCGCATTCGAAACGCTGTATCCCTACGCAACACACTATAGAAACAGAACCGAAATGTTCTGACAAAGGTCAAAGCACGAAGAGTCGGGCGTGTCGTGCCCCCTCCCAGGCGCCTGAGTCACATATCACCATGCATCAGCCCAAACAGAAGGTATCATTATCGACAGCTTGCGCGGACCGCCAATCCCTAACCTGGATTGCTCTGGAGATGGAAGTGATTACGCTGCGGGCTTCCTACAAAATGGGTTTCGGGGGCTCTTTCCCCAGTTACATGCTTCTCGTGATAAGGTGTTCCAGCACACTGACCACTTTACCTCTCAGATCAGATTAACTGAACACACAATCATGTGAGTTCTGATCTGCTCACGTCGCCGACTATGAAGACTATCTGTTCTGTGATGTGTAGTGGTGCAGAAGTTTACCTGTGCTATCAGACTATACGGAGTCAACACTGTAAATGTAATTAACCCTTTAAAGCACAGAGGCACCCCTCCCGGGCTGTGTATTCTTCCCACACGATCCAATTTCGTGTTCCCCCGTATGACAGTCACATGAAACGGCTACTATTTGAACAGAATAAACCGTTTTGTACTCGTAATGGAGGCGCAGTGTGTTCTCTGTGACACAGGAACTGTATCTGCACCGTCTGCATCCTGTTTTGTATCAAGGTTGCTGGTATCTGGCGGTCAACACAACAATAAAAATAAACCAATCGAACTGCTCACATTGGTTTTATGACAGCTGCTGTAAGTTTCGATCCGCATGTGAGACCATCTTCAGGCTGTCTCATCAAATACGTCTCATGTTATTGAACTGTCGTACTACGGATCCATATTGGTGATACTCATCGCAATCATATATGTGCAAACGTAAACAAGTTGCAACAATTTTTCTAATTTTAAAATTTTCCAAAAATTTTAAATTATTTGAAAATTCTCGTTTCCTTGAATGTAAAATTCTATGTTGTTTTGGTGTTTAGGTTGCCCCTCGCCCAGGGTTCGCTATGTACTCATGACGGTGCTGTTAGTTTCTAGTTTCTTCTCACTTTTCTTCGTGGTTGCCGTGCTGTGCCGTGACTTCGTTTTCTCCTTAGCGCGTATTGTGTACTCATTCGGTGTGGGCGTTTTGTCGTTATCTGTTCCTGGCTACAATGTGGATTAATTTTTAAATAATTACTTGAACCTGACGCTTCAAAAACGGGATTAATAAACCGAATCGCAAAATACAGAACTTCATAACACTTGAATTTTATACAATTTCCATTTTGGGGGCAAATATTCGCATAATTCCTCTTCGAAGTGTGTATTAGCCTGGGTGTGAAACTTGGGTCTCTGAGGGAGGAACACAGACTGAGGGTGTTTGAGAACAAGGTGCTGAGGAGAATATTTGGACCGAAACGAGCTGAAGCGACAGGAGACTGGAGAAAACTGCATAATGAGAAGCTTCAAAACTTGTACTCTTCTCCAAGTATAATCAGAATGATCAAGTCAAGGAGGGCGAGGTGGGCAGGTAATGTAGCACGAATGGGAGAGACGAGGAATGCATATAGGATATTGCTGGGGAAGCCTGAAGGAAAGAGACCACTGGGAAGACCAAGGCGTAGCTGGGTGGCCAATATTAAAATGGATCTTAGAGAGATAGGATGGGATCGTATGGATTGGATTGATCCGGCTCAGGATAGGGACCAGTGGTGGGCTCTTGTGAACACGGTAATGAACCTACCGGTTCCATAAAGTGTTGGGAAATTCCTGAGTAGCTGCAGAATTGGCTGTTCCTCCAGAAGGGCTCAGCTCCATAAGTAAGTAAGTAAGTAAGTAAGTAAGTAAGTAAGTAAGTAAGTAAATAAGTGGTATTAGCTTACATACACGTGCCTATGTACACCTCTACACGAAACGGCTGGAAAAGGAGAATCAGCAGACGAACGTCGTCGGAACTATTTCTTGCTCTGTGCACGCGATAACGCAATGATCTTGAGAAGATAAATACCTCCTCTCTCGCTTCCATATTCTGCCACTTCCTCAGTCGGCACATTTTCGCAGTATCTAACGTACAAACTCCAAGTTCTGCTATAGCATTTCAACACAGAGATATGTATCTTTCCGTCCGTGCAAGACAAAACGTCTTTGTCACTCGTGGAGTCCAGGCTTATAAACTGGAACGTCAAAGTTCAGTATTAAAAAGGAAAATGAGATTTTCCACTCATAATCAGACACTTTGCAACCCCTTTAAATGAAAATGTTAGCAACATCTGAATACCATAAAAATCACGAAACAGTTTAAGAACACACACACGGGAGTAACCCGTGGCCAAGCATAGGGCACTACACACAATTACAGGGAACAGATCTCAGGAACAGTCTGTCATGTTTCCCTGTTAATTCTAGATACAATCTACTCATCTCCACAGAAAACTCTCCAACGAACATTTTATGTGTTAATTTTGAGGTACAAAATATTTCATCCCTTTGAAGCATGAATTTCACAAAACATTAGAAAATTTGGGGGAAAATGGCTGTACCATTTTCATAGGATGACATCAGAGAGCTCCCAAGCAACTTCAATTTTATAAACCAACAAACAGGAAGACGTACCCCAGGAAGGCCAAGAAGAAGATTCCTTGACGCCGATCACGCTGGCCGCGCGGTCTAAAGCATGAACAGTCTTCGAGGGCTCCAAAGCTTACATAGCGAGTTCGAATCCCATTCGAGGCCCACATTCTGAGTTTGTGCTGTCTTGTGTAGACGGCTTGCGATGGGCTGATCCCCCGTCCGAGGAGTCCTATTGTCTATAGGATTACGAAACTGAAAAAGCAACCAGGGCCCAACAATGGGTTGTGTAGAGCCACTGATGAATGAGTTATCATTATTCAGTTCGTACCACACAGAAAACGCATCGTCTCCGCTACAAAGACCAACCAGTTAACGCTGTTTAGGGAAACAATGGGTATTTATTTTGAGAGCCATACGGAACACATAAATAAACTGTGTGGGAGAAGGCAGTGTTTTGTAATATATATAAATTCAGCTCCTCTCACAGGAAACAAATTACGGACAGAATGCAGAGTTCAGTTCGTACCTCACAGGAAACACATTACGTCTCTGCTACAAAGGCCAACCGGTTAATGCTGTTTAGGGAAACAGTCGCTGTTTATTGTAAAAATCAAACGGAACACACAAATATACTGTGTGGACAGAATGGAGGTGGATCATGCTAACGGACGCGACTGTACATTGCCGGTGGACTGGAGTGAGTCAGGTCGGCGCCAAGTACTTGCAGAGGGGTGAAGAAGCAGGGAGGGTGTTGCACGTGGAGGAGGAAACAGGACTCCATGACGAATCGATGTCAACTTTCAGAGCAAAAAAAAAAAAAAGGATGCAAGGGAAACTTCTCGTCATATTTATATATGTGTGAAAGCTGGATGCACGTGTCGCGAGGTGAACAGTGTCACAACGCCTTGCCTTGTAGGCAACTTCTCCGTCACGTCAGTCAGGCGGGACGCTCTAAATGTCTGGCTCAATCAAGGAGCCCAATGCTCTGGCTTTGGTCACAGAAACGGCAGGAAAAAATCCCCACCTGAATTAATTTAATTTACAGTTTGTACATTTCATGCGTAAAAGTCTATTATTCCGAAGTTTGTCAGGCAAATTTACAATCCTCAGCGGGACGGTGGATCAAACCCGTGAAAGCGGAACCTACAATATGAACCTACAAGACACTTTTCTTTTAATTCGCTTAGTGGGGGGTGGAGTCCAACTGGGTCCATTCGGCACGGCGGCCACTGACTTGGCCTATTGTAGCCTGCCCCAGTTGATTATGATAATGGAGAATTTGGTGGAATGAAGATTGGAAGGGGAAACAGAAGTACTCGGAGAAAACCCGCCCCAGCGCCACTTTGTCCACCACAAATCCCACTTGACCGCAGTGGGAAGCCAGCAACTAACCGCTTGAGCTAAGGTGCGGCCTTACAAGACTTACCAGACCAACAGCGCCTCACAGTACCGGATCGTGGCTCGTGGGAACAACTGAGGAGACGACGCGGATCTCAATGACTGGCGCCATAAGAACGGTTCCAGGGGGGAATGAAGACATGACGAGGGAACTACAGGTGACGCGAATAACAGAGTTCTACAGAACACGGAATAAACAGGCAAGAACGTGGCAACAGGATACAAAAAAAGTCAGCAATTTAGGTTCTCACACCGGTGGTTATGAATAGTTCTGTCTTCTGGGTCATGAAGACCTGTAGTTCGTTCAAAAGTCAACCGACGTATCAAAGGAACTTGACCCCTCCATCTTCAGGGCACAAGAATATGCCAAGTAAAAAAAAAATAATGAAGCAGGTAAATCAAATTAGATCAGGACCACTTCCTTAAAAATTATTTGTTATTCACCAATCAAAGTATCATTTAACACTGTTTAAGTTGTCCCTGTGCTTAACTAATTAAGCATTATCCCATGAAGGTGTGTGGGAAAGTGGATGTATATATCCACATTTTCTTGGCCTCGGAACCAGTCAGAGATGAGCGGTCAGCTACACGCCACGGCCCCTTTACCCCGGCATCCATTGGATAGAAGGTTGGGTGGGCCACAGAGCCGATCTGGACACGGTGAAGTGAAAATTCTTGACCCCACCGGGACTATAAATCCGACCCCCCGGTCGTCGAGCCAGTAGCCAGTCGCTATACCGACTGAGCTATCCCGTCTCACTTTAAACCTGTATAGCTTAAGTTATTTGATAGCGTCTTTAAATAAAATTAATATAAATATCAAACATATTATGCATATTGGTGACAAGGAATTTACCAGCGGAGGAAATAACAGTTACCATAAGTGTCCAAATATGGATACCCATCTATCTATACCTTAATACAGCAATGATGCCACGTCTGACAGAACACAGTGTGCCGGAAGAGCGCAGCGCGCGCATATTGCAGGTACTGTTCGTTACTCAGAAGAAGAGCGCTGATGCAGGCAGGCGCAGGTCACTCGCTACTGGCCTGGAGCGGAACACGTAACGGGACTGACAGTAACACGCGCCTGCGCAGTGCTGCAGGCAACAATTTAATTCCTTATACGTGTTTACTGTCAGATCTCTCCTCCTGTACATCGGATAGTAATTCCGCCTGTACTTTGAACTCACAGCAATCATATGCACTACAGCCCCAGTGGGCCTAGGCCTACCTCCATGAACTTCTCCGTTCACTTCGGTTTTCCTAGATCTTACACATACGGTAGGACTCCTTGAGTGTGTGATCAGCTCTTCGCAAGGCCTCTACCTGTAGACAAATACAGAAAAACGCACACAAACATCCATGCCCTGAGTGGGATTCGAACCCACGATCCCGGCTTCCGAGCGAGCGAAGACAGTGCATGCCTTAGACCGCTCGGCTACCGTGACCGGCCATATGTCATTTTAATGAATAAAATAAAACTTACAAGAGCTTAAACCTGTATTTTATATCATTACTGGACGGCCTACTCGAAGTGGAATTCCCCTAGCACGAACAATGTACTATTATCACAAATATCAGCGGAACAGGCTTCACACTTTCCAGTGCAATGCGATTCATACCTCCTTCTTGCATTAACCTCAGGCACTACTCCAGTTTGTGCTACTGTATACACAGGGATTAGGGGGATTCAGTTACAAACAAGGGTGCCCGTTTTATCAGAGCTGCAACCCTGACGGACAAGGACTCCATTATTCTACCCGACAGATGCTAAGCAGCGGTACCACAACAATGGTAGCACATACAGACGGCATTTCTCGCGCCACTGGGATTGCGTTTCCTTATCTCGGTAGGGCCGCCACTGCTACTTTGTTACTTCTCCTATAAATCTCTCTCACTGGCGCCACGCTCAAGGCTCACGCATGTACACACAGCGTAACAAGGCTTGGAAACACTACAAATTCATATTATTACGTAACCGGGATAGCTCAGTCACTACAGCGAAAGGTTACGAGCTGGATGGCAACGGTTCGATTCCAGAGAGGGGCAACATTTTTTTTCTCTTCTCCATACCGTCCAGACCGGATATGGGGCCTACGCACCCTGCTACACAATGGGTACCGGGGACTTTATCCTCGGTAGGACGTGAAGCTGACCACTCACCTCCACCTAACTGCGGACGTCAAGAACGGTGGAGCTGACTCAGCCTCTAACCGAAATGAGTACCAGGAAACTTACTAGAGGTAAAGGGCGGCTGGCGCGTAAGGCTAACAACCTCACCGCCATCTGTGAGCCGAGTGTCTAGAAAATGTGGGAGCCTCAAAATCTCACAGGGGTACGCGGTAGCGTAGTTGGTTGAGGCACTATACTACAAGTCGGAAGGTCGCGGGTTTAAGTCCCGATGAGGTCACTGGATTTTTTTAAATTGACTTAATCCTTCCAGCCGCACTAGGGCCGCCTTGGGGTCGACTCAGCCTCTAACAAAAATGAGTACCAGGAATATTCTTGGGGGTAAAGGGCGGCCGGCGCGTAGGGCTGACAACCTTGCCGCCATCTATGAGCCGACTGTGTAGAAAATGTGGGAGCCTCGACGTCTCACACCCCTATGGGCCTCCACGATTTATTCCTGGGATAGTTTTCCTTTTTTATAACTTTACCTTATCTCGAACATCGTAAGAATGAAGGAACGAAAATGTACTAGGAACAAAACATATGTTTCAGGTTTAAGATTATATGCGTCACGCATGTTACTCCGAAACGCCGGGACGCACCTACGAGACCCCACGTTGCCATAGCCCAACATGGCCGTGTAAACCTCAGTCGGATCTCACTCACGAGTGTTGAGGCGAAAAGTGGACGGACCATACCTGCAGCTCCGGGGGCCCACCCTCGTCCCGGATCAGCAGCAAGTAACTCTGGCCGTCAACCACAATTTCCTTCTTGAAGCGACCGCCCTCAGGTGACTCCTCCTGCATGTATGAGCCAGTCAAGTAGCGATGCACAAGCGCAGACTTGCCGGACGATAACGAACCCACAATCCCCAGTCTGAGGTCCGGTACGCCGCGGCTCAAAGTCCATTCCTGGCTGTTCACAAAGGAATCTGGAACACAAAGACAACAGCGGTCAGCACACAACACGAAGCGAGCATCTTGTTAGCTGTTGCACTGTAGCAGTGGTAAACCACACGCAGCGCCTGCGCATGCAACACAAACAACGGTGTTATGTAACCCGCTTCTAGACAACGAATACGCATACAACAGAGTTACTGTTGGAAACTTGTGTTTTCTACTCGTTCCGTACAACGTGGATATAAGGAAGGAGATAACGTATTTGGGCAACCAAGTTACTGAGATCCCCTCATGAAGGCGGGTTCGAATACCTCCACCGAAGCCCTGCGAGTCGTAAGAGGTGACGAAAAAGGAACCCAGTGCCTGGGGGTATAACTGGGCCACCCTGTTCCTGGGGGATATAAATACGGGAACCTGGCCCTCCAGGTTGGGGGAGTCTCGAATGTGAGACAGTAAAAATATGGTGACGAGTTCCGCGGGACTCGGACCTGTGAATTACTGCGCTGGCGAGGGCCAGCAGCAATTGAAACCGTCAGAACCATCCTCTCGTCGGAGAGGATGTTACATAAGGACTATAACCGCAAGTGTATGGTTAAAAAAATACTGGTAGTGGGTCTCAAGGGGCTTGTTGCCAAGACGAACTGACTGGTAGTAAACCACTCACCGTAAAGTAACTCTCGACTCTGACTCTATCAGGAAACCCAGCGTGGAGACGGCTTCGAATACCTCCACCGTAGTCCTGCGAGTCGTAGCGGGCGACGAAAATGCAAACCAGAACCTGGGGCATATAAATACGAGGACCTGGGCCTGCAGGTTGGGGGTTTTCGAATCTCTCTCACTCATGGAGCTGAGCCCATCCTGAGAAACCGCCCACTGTGCAGCTACTCAAACTCCAAATGGAACCCGAAGGTTCATTACCGTGTTCACAAGTCCTCCACTGGTCCTTATCAGGAGCCACCTCAATCCAATCCATAGCATCCTATCTCTCTAACATCCATTATAATATTGTCCACCCACCTACGTCTTCGTCTTCCCAGTCGTCTCTTTTCTTCTGGCTTTCCCACCAATATCCTATATGTCTCCCTCGTCTCCCCCATTCATGCTACATGCCCTGCCCACATCATCCTCTTTGACTTGGAGAAGAGTACAAGTCATGAAGCTCCTCATTACGCCCTCCAGCATCGAATCTGAGACAGTAAAATATGGTCATGAGTCCCGCGGGACTGCGATATGTTCCGGGGTTGAACTTGAAGCCTCATTAACGCTATATGAAACAATATTAAGATCTACGTTTCCGCGGTGCATCGGTTTGAGGCACTGCAGTATGCAACTAATATAGGAACCTGGAACGGATCCAAAGCAGATCCAAATTACTGCGAGCTCAACATAAGCATGTTAAAGATACAATTAGACGTCTGGCCTGGTGTCTCCTATCTTCTCTTCTGGGCTCCAATTCGCATGAAAACGCCAATAAACACAGAGCCGAAGAGGCACGAAGAAAATCGGGAAAATGATGCGGACAGACCGGAGCGGCAATTAGTTCTTTTATCTGTCCTACAGAGGGCAGAGTTAAAACGTCAACAGGCGAACAGCCTCTCATGCGTGAAACAAGCGCCAATGATCCAGAACTTATGCTCTGTGCCTGCCCGCAGTACATAGAGCGTCGGAGCAATTACTGAGGCGGGCATCAACTGTGACTAACAGGCAGGCAGAGTGGGAAAGCGCCTACATAACCATTAAGTTCACTCACTCACTCATGGAGCTGAGCCCTTCCTGAGAAGCCGTCAGCTGTGCAGCATTTCATGGAACACAAAGGTTCATCACCGTGTTCACAAGAGCCCTCCACTGGTCCCTATCCTAGGCCAGATCAATCCAATCCATATCATCCCATCCTATCTCTCTAAGACCCATTTTAATATTATCCACCCACCTGCATCTTCGTCTTCTTAATGGTCTCTTTCCTTCTGGCTTTCCCACCAATATCCTATATGCATTCGTCTCACCCATTCGTGTTACATGCACTGCCCATCTCATCCTTCTTCACTTGATTATTCTAATTACACTTGGAGAAGAGTACAAGTTATGAAGGTCCCCATTACGCAGTTTTCTCCAACCTCCTGTCACTTCATATCTTTTCGTCCAGATATTAACCTCAACATGCCGTTCTCAAACACCCTCAGTCTGTGTTCCTCCCTTAATGTCACAGACCAAGTTTCACACCCATACACAACCACAGGCAAAATTATAGTTCTGTATATTCTAATTTTTGTTTTTGGACAGCAGACGGGAAGACAAAAGGTTCTGGACTGAGTGGTAGCAAGCATTACACTGGAACTAAAGAAAGGAAACAAAAGGTGAAGCTATCCCTGTAACAGAACGTGACACTATTATGAAATCCACTCGGTTCTCTTGCCAATGTGTTGAAACGAAGTGAAAGTGTTGCGGTCAGTCTAATCCGCATTCATTCTCAGTCATGCTAAGATTTAATTATTTAAACATGGCTTACTTTGGACACGTCCCCTGTCTCTCTTTGAAAGAAGATGGAGGACACCAAAAAATAATTTTGTGGAGTCTTTGATCAACGCGTTGCCAGGCAACAGCTCTGTAAACACGATACCCGCATGCAACAGTAGAGCAAGCTGGCGCAGGAGCGGGACGTCACAGAGCAAAAGTAGTTGGCAGTCACTTGACATGTTTTCTGCGTGTCCGTCAGACTGCGCGTGTGCGGTGATGTCACAGAACAACAATGGGTAAGGGGTCACATAATATGTGTTTACTGTTGTTCAATGTCGGTCTCTCGACTATACAAGTGCGGGACAGTGTTCTGAGTTCGACAGAGAAAGTACGTATTAGAGGCTTAAACTTGGCGGCGGTCAGGCATACGACCATTCAAATTACTAGACAGCCGTTGTGGTGAAAGCTACTATAAATAGGGCATAGTCTGCTGTACTGAGCCTGGTCTGACAGAGGCCTTGTATAATATTGTACATAGGAATAGATAAGAAGAATACATTTGTACATAAGTGTACTTAATACTACCGACTATAACAGACAAATGACAAACCCGACCTCTGGTCAGAAAGGGCGCCCCACATATACAGGACAGTAAAGTTCATACAAGAAGAAACATCTGGTCATGAGCCCCAGCCGGGGTTCGACACCAAGACAGACAGATTGACTGACCGTCAGTCGCAATGTGACTTTGACTTTGACTTCGACTTGAATCCGTGAGAATCAGAGAAATAGCAGCGGTGAAGCACGCGACTGAGCGAATTGAAACCAGGAGTAAAGGAGAGTACAGGGAGTAGGCCTGTGAAGACTTTGCGTGTGGTATTGGGAGTGTGTAATCCAGTGAGACTGTGCTAGTTTCTGTGTTCACATCCGTTGTTACGAGACGACTAGTGGAAACTAAGAATCCTAATGCGTTTGAAACGGTGAACTGTAAAGTGTGTAAATCAGCGATAGCGCTGTATTTAATGTAATTAAGAGAGGCTGTAACCAAAATGCCAATAAATCCAATCATCCGAACTAGAACCCGTCATTCTCGTCACGCGTACCTCCCTACACGTGACAGTATTCATGTTTCTGTCTTCTGGGATATAACGCCGCGCAGTTGAAACTCAACCGATGTTTCGGAGGAATGTATCGCCTCCATCTTCAGGGTCAAAGAATAAGCCAAGCAAGACATGTAAGGGGTTATATTCCAGAAGACAGAACTCTTCATTTAAACTTGCTTGAACTTGTGTATTTCTTAATCTGAGCGTTACTCCTGCTTCATACAGTTCCAGCCACTGTGATCTTGACAATGAAAGCAAACACAGAACAACAGGTGCTTTTCTGCTTGTAGGCCTACACGGTGTTTAAAGGAGGTGGGTAAAACCCGGAGCGTGTACTCGGAATCTCAAGTTCCGTAGTTCTCCACAAGGCAGCGACAGCTGCCGCTAGGAAGCGCTGCGACTCGAGTCGCTGGTAAATGTTACGTCACGTTTTCAAGGTTCAGTGGCTCAGTAATCGATCCAGAAAGGCAAATTGTGGAAGGAGACGGACCAGGTAATGACGTATTACGTCCAGGTCATGAACCTTGATATTTCACGTACTGTAGCTCAACAGTGAGCATTTCGCAGTTACAATTTGTATTCCACGTCGCCCTGCGGTCTATTATCTTTTTATTACTAGTGGGGTGAGACTAAGTCCCTTGTACTGCGACCACTTCTGGCCTATTTTACCAGCCCCAGATGATTGATGAGGATGATTGTGGAGCAATTGGTGGAATGAAGATTAGCAGGGGAAACCGAAGTACTCGGAGAAAACTTGCCCCAACGCCACTTTGTCCACCACATATCCCACTTGACCAGGCCGCCGCGGTGGGAAGCCAGCGACTAACCGCTTGAGCTATGGGCTTCGCGGTCTAAGTAAGGTATGAACTGTCTTCGCTCGCTATAACACTGAGGTCGTAGGTTCGAGTCATTAATGTCTGTGTGTGTTTATTCTGTGTTTGTGCTGTCCTGTGTGTAGGTAGCGGCCTAGCGACAGGCTGATTCCCCGTCCAAGGAGTCCTACCGACTGTGCATAGGATTACAAAACTGAAAAAGCGGCCAGGGTCCAACAGCGTGTCGTAGAGCCATTGATGAATGAATTAACTCTATGTCTACGGATAAACTTACTTACTTAATCCGTTCTCTTACAGCTTTATAGTGTCGAGGATGTTCTTTCATTTTGATCATTTTACAGACGGTAGGACTCCTTGGACGAGTGAGCAGCTCGTCGCAAGGCCAATACCTAAACACAGGACAACACAAACACAGAATAAACACACGTACCAAACATCCATGCATCGTGTGGGATTCGAACCCACGATCCCGGCTTCCGAGCGAGCGATGACAGTACATGCCTTAGACCGTTCAGCTACCGTGACCGGCTACGGATAAACTACAACAAAAAAACAAACTCCGTGGATTGAGCCCGCAAGCGAACTATACCGATCAAGCTACCGCCGCTTGTCAGTGAAATTATTGCCAACTTTAGCGCATAGAGGGTGTCATGTGGTCAGCGCAAAGGATCCCCACGGCCGTTAATTTCTGTTTTCTAGATCGGAGACGCTATTTCCTTGAAATAGCTCCTCATTTATCCTCATGAGGCTGAGTGGAACCCGTTCCAGATCCACTACCTCTCAGAAAATCTGGCAGCGCCGGGAATCAAACCCGGGACCTCTCCATCTGTAGCCAGGAAATCTGACCTCTAGACCACAGAGATGGTCCTACGGATAAACTAAGGTAAGAACATAAAACAAGATGCAAGTAAGTCAACACACTGCAGCGTTTTGGGTGCTGTGTCACGTGGAAGGGCAGGAGGAACATACAGACGCCAAACTATCCAACTAATGTAAGAAGCCCAGGTGAGAAGCGACACTTACTGGCTCTAATATCCTAGCGTGAACCTGCAATTTCATATGGAAATGAAGAAGGAACGAGACGAAAATTACGGCTTGTGAAACAAGGCTGACGTCAGGCGCAGTCCTCCATGCTGCTCTGACAGTCACTCTGTCCGTCTTAGCAGGGTTCACAATTCTCGTGACACGGTTTCAGCTACTGAAAAGTAAACTGCAAATTACACTGCCCCTCGCCGCCTTTATACAGTGACAATGTGTATTGCTCGCATTCTGGAGGCACCTAATTCGAAGCCGGGCCGGCGAATATTATCTTTGAGATTTACGTGAGGATACACCCTTAGCGGTGCTCCAACCCTTTAAGCCACAGCCATTACTACGAGGGAGAATAAGTAAATGGGTCAAAAATCGGTAAGGTAAAGTCGTACCTGTGCTTAGCTAATTAAACAATATACTATGACGGCGTATGGGGGACAAAATGTATAGATCCACGTTTTCTTGCCCTCGGCACTAATTTGAGTGGTCAGCTTCATGCTCCGGCCGGTTTACCCCCAGGGGAAAGCCCATGGTGCCCACTGGATATGAGGCTGGGTGGGCCCCAGAACCGGTCTGCACAACATGCACAAAGACTTCTAACTCCGACCCCTCGGTCGTCCAGCCAGCAGCTAGCCGCTATACCGACTGCGCTATGGGTCACAAATGGATATAAAACGTAAAACATATGATATTCGAACCTGAGAAAAAAACATTTATCCTCACCACCAACATCGATACACTTGTCCCACCGCTTTGCCACTGCGTCGAAACCCGTACCATAGAAGTCCTCTGGCTGTTGTCTCAGCCACTTCCGTTTCAACTTCGTCATCAGCGAAAAGTCTGCAACCCACATGTGAACCGCTTTACATGAGAAACACTTCCCACCGTAAACATTTCTTTATGAATATCCTTTGCATTGAGTCCTTTCGCCCACAAAAAATGCACAAGAGAACGCTGCTTCTTCGGTAATACACTCCTCAACCACGGTCGCCATTTTGACTACTGAAACCAGCCTCTGAATATGCGCATGCGCGTTAGCTTCCTAGACTGTTATGAAGCTGGACTGTGCAGTCACCTATTGATATACACAGAAAACCTATTACATCAACTACATGTTTTACTTCCATTTGTGACCTATTTAGTGACTCCCCTCGCACGTAAACAACTTTGTAACCTGCCCACGCAAAGGTTTATTAAAAATGATTACGGGAATAAACAGTGATTATCGGCAAACAACATTAACATATATGGGACGCAATTTGTTTTCTACCAACCAGAAACCGAAATTTAGTTAGTTAGTTAGTTATTGGAGAGGGCGGGTTTCCCCATGCACTTAGACATTGTGCTTCCTTCTATGATATTCTACCAGTCTCTATACCCTACCGATATTGGTGCGTACCATCAGTCCCGATCGAGCCAGCGAGTTCGGCCTCTACTGGCTTGGCGGTATCTATAATGCTTCCCCATCTATCAGAGGCGTTAGGGACTAATGATGGGCGGGAAATGACCTTGAATTTGGCTCAGTGACCTCATTTGGAGATATGAGGTTCTTTTACGTGCCGTAAAGCTACGACACGGGACCCACGGCTTAAAGTCCCTCCCGGAGGACTTGTTCCCTGAATTTTCCGCCCTTAAAAATTCCACGACCTCCGCCGGGTCTGAACCCGCGTACCACGAGTCATGAGGTGGCAACGTTACCTCTAGACTATGGAAGCCGCCAATTTTAAAGTTACTATTTAGATGAACTTCGGGCTTCGAGGAACTAACATAGACCACAACCACTTCCTCCTAGGCATTTCCCCCGTTCGTCACTCACAGCCACTCTACACGAGGCAGTGCATAACTTTATATATTGATAGAATTATTTGCACTTCACCATGCATCTGCTTCGTAATGGCGGATGGTATCCCCCCCCCCCGTAACCTCTCCCGAGACAAGCTGATCACGCAGAATTGGAGCAGCATCACGTGGTCTCAGCATTCAGACCGGCAGGGAGCTGAACTCAGCACCCTACATCCACATCCGGTGTTGCTGTCACAGAACCGGAGCCCAGCCTACACGGAGACGCTACAAGGTCAGAACCTATACCGACTGAGCTATCCCAGCTCAAGAGGTGCTCACACTAGTGAATGTGTCATGTAGTCTGGCAGAAAGTACTAACGTTTGGGGGGGGGGATCTTGCCATCAACCCTAAAGATAATACAGTAAACCCTCGCTAAACCAAATTAGTGAAGCAAACATTTACTTACTTACGGAGCTGAGCCCTTCTTGAGGAGAAGCCAAATCTGCAGCTAGTCAAGAATTTCCCAGCTTTTTATGGAACCCGAAGGTTCATTACCGTGTTCACCAGAGCCCTTCACTGGTCCCTATCCTGAGCCAGATCTATCAAATCAATACCATCCCATCCTATCTCTCTAAGATCCATTTTAATATTGTCCACCCACCTACGCCTTAGTCTTCCCAGTGGTCTCTTTCCTTCTGGCTTTCCCACCAATATCCTATATGCATTCTTCGTCTCCCCCATTCGTGATACGTGCCCTCCCCATCTCATTGAAAAAATCTTATACCGCAAATAAATTGAAAATTGAATATGTAGTGCTGGTGAAAATTAAAAAAAAAGTGTCACTGTAGAGACTTTACATTACATCTATTCATCAATAGTGGTACTCATTTCTTTTAGAAGCTGAGTCGGCCCCAGGGTCATAGTGCAGCTGGAAGGATTAGGTTAAAGTGAAAAAAAAATCCACCTCATTGGCACTACAACCGCGACCTTCCGGCTTGTAGCATAGCACCTACGTTATCCCTGTGCTTAACTAATTAAGCACTACGCCATGAAGACGTATGGGGCAGTAGAGGAACGGCTACGCCATTCTTGATCTCGATGCTACACGGAGGTGAGCGGTCAGCTTCACTTCCCGGCCGCTTTACCCCACGCGGAGGGTGGGTGGGACCCCAGAACCGGTCTGGAATCTTGCCCCTGCCGGAACTCGAATTCCAGCCCTCCGCCGTTCACTTTCGAACGGCCAGAGCCTGAAGGGTACGAATGTGAACCACAACCGTAACGCCACCACGTTCGGTGCATGTGTACGCACCTCGGCCCGTGCAGACGCGCGCCCAGGTTGACTTGCAGCACTGTGCAGACCGCCTTGCCAGCTGCAACCTGTCTTACAATGATCCCTCCTTAGAAAACGCGGTGAGCTGATTTAAATTAGAGCCCCTGTCTCAGGTATAACCCGCATCACAAAAGAACTCTACCGGGGTGACGGAGTCGTCTGCTGCGAGCACAAAGCTGACGGTTTGCAAGCACTGCAAGCCACTGTCAGCCAACGGCCGAAACCATTGTTCGGTCCACCGGTTTCCGGAACCTACAGCTGGTAACTGAACTACATACCTAACAAACAAACATGGGCGTCTCCAGAGCCTAATGAAGCGCTTCATAAATCCCCATCTGCAACACCAACATTGCAGCCTCCCTAATTATTTTAAATTACACAATCACTCACTCACGGAGCTGAGCCCTTCTTGAGAAGCTGCCATTGTGCAGATACTCAAGAATTTCCCAGCATTTTATGGATCCCGAAGGTTCATTAACGTGTTCACAAGAGCCCTCCAGTGGTTCCTATCCTGAGCCAGATAAATCCAATCCATATCATCCCATCCTGTCTCTCTAAGAACCATTTTAATATTGTCCATCCACCTACGTCTTGGTCTTCCTAGTGGTCTCTTTCCTTCTGACCTTCCCACCAATATCCTCTATGCATTCCTCTCCCTCCATTCGTGCTACATACCCTGCCCACTTCATCCTCATTGACTTGATCATTCTAATTATACTTGGAGGAGAGTTCGAGTTATGAAGCTGCTCATTACTGAATTGTACATAATCAGTATTCTTAAATTGAATGTTCCTTCCCCTCGGTGCTACAGCTCAGGGTGAACTGGCCTCCTGAACAATCTGCCTCCATTCCTCTCTGTTCTTCACATTTCCTCCCCATCCTTTCACTTCCATTTTACAGAGATCCTCGTGTACATCCTCCAACCATCTCACTTCTTTCGCTGATGTCGATTTCCCTTCGATGAATCCACCCAAGGTTGATTGTCTGGTGTCTGAACAATTTAGTTTTACACTGTGAGGTTGTTAGCCTCACACCCAAACCCCAACCTGGAAGACCAGGATATCCCTCTTCGTCTGGCTCCTACCCCTTGACCTGTCCGACATGGGTGACCCTACCAGTAGCTACGCCACCGCGGGCGTCTCAGGGTCTCAGGAGCACTCGAATTCCACCACCACGACAAGGTGGAGACACCATCGGTGGGGTAATTTGAATGTTAGTCCTGCTTTAAAGTTCCAGCACTGTGATGCTGACAAGAAAGCGAAGAACGAGCTTTTCTGCTTGCAGCTGATGTATATTACATGATATAACAGGTCCGTGCAAAGGGGGTTATAAGAACCATTTTAGCAAGAATAGTTCGGCTGGAAGGGGGCCGCAGTTCAGAAAGAACTAGAGCCCGGAAGCAGATGAATAACCGCTGTTAGAAGCCGTTACCAGGCAACTAGTAGTGAAGACACTGTGGGCTGGAAACGACTTCACTTGATTTTGTAAAGTGTGGAAATCAGCGAATGTATTCTTCGTAGTTACCACCTGTAAGTGGTGAATAAATCCAATTGACCGAAACCCCGTCTACAGTCACTCCAAGCAGGTGGTGTAACGACTGGTCTATAAAGGGTTACGGGTTTAGACAAGTCCCCCTTCCGTCCGTGTGACACCGCGCTGCACCCAAGTGGGTTACGCAATATCCGTCAACATCACAGCTGTAGCTGCACAACTTCAGACGCCCAAACTCGAGAGCTGACGTATCCGGCGCAGAAAAGGGATGGTGTGGGCTCCACTTTGGGCCGAAACCTAGTCTTACCTTGCTTCACAAGTACGAGTGCATGCAAAATCGGCCATTAGTGTTTGTGGCTCGAGTGACTCGTTACACCGTCACAGTGACAATGAAGCGACGCCGCTGTGACAACCTCAAATCCCACATATCTAGTTTATTACATGAAGCTGATTACATGTAGTTAAAACCCCTACATGTTTCGATTTTACAAGACCATCTTCAGGAGGTGCGTACCATACTGTGACGATTTAGGGGTGACCATAGACGGGGTTCGGATTGTTGACTGAATTTATTGACCACTTACAGCGCTATCGGTAACCTACACACTTCACAAATCACAGAGCACACGCTAAGTGTTCTCAGTCTTTCACTAGTCGTTGCTTGGTAATGGCTTCTAACAGTGGAGTTTCTTCAGCTTCACACGCTCAGGTACTATCTTCGCAGCCTGAACTCATTCCTCTAACTGTCCTGGTTATAAATTCTCGGTATGGACCACAAAGAAAACATAGTTTCTCCATTGTTGCCTTCGTGTCTGTTGTTGCGGGAACGTGTTTACCGAGGTGTTGCCTAGAAACGGCCGCGGCGCATACAACATTGAAAACATCCCGTTTCCATAAGTAATTATTGTTTCTTGTGTATTCGTTGCCGCCGGTACATGATTACCGAGCCGTTGCCCAGAAACGGCCGTTGTTTACGCAGACCCCGCTAAACAACGGGTATACAACAGAATATTAATTGAAGCTCTAAAATTCACGTAAAGGCAAAAGATAAAGTCGTCCCTGAACTAAATTACTCAAGGACTATGCCATGAAGATACATGGGGGAGGGGATGTATAGATCCACGCATTCTTGACGTCGGCACTAGACGGAGGTTAGTGGCCTGCTTCACGCCCCGGCCACTTTATTTCCGGAAAAAAGAGCCGTCGATACCCATTGGATAGGAGGGTGGGTCGGCCCCACAGCCCGTCTGGACGCTGTGGAACAGAGAAAAAACTCTTACCCCTGCCGAGAATCGAACTCCGGTCTTCCAGCCCGTAGCTATGCGACTGAGCTATCTCGGTTAGTCTTTATAATTCATGTACAATATATAAAAATGAGTTAACAAGTCACAAATTTCACACAAAAGGTTAATACAACAAATATGTTAAAATGCACTGATTTGAGACGTAGTCAGTGCCGTTTCGTCGCGCCATGCTACATGTTGCTGTTTCCTATTCGTTGCATTTTACGTGTTGTCTCCTGTCTCGCTGTGGTTTTCTTGGTACGTGCACTATCGAGTCTTACCAAAATATGGCTTTTGTTGCTTCACAGAAGTTCGTTAAAATGCAACCACGTGACCTCTACAGCAAACCCCTCATCCCCAAACAAGTACAAACGGGTTTGAGGCTACACGGATTTTACGCTGACGTATGAACTGCCAACTTCGTTGGCTCAAGCGATTGAACTTTTCACTTGTGCTCTGAGGATTCCCTGTTCGAAACACGGCCCGGACATATATTATCCAGAAGTTTATCTTGATTTTTCTTCAGTCATTCCAGACAAATGCTGATACAGTACCTAAAACAAGGCGATGACCGTGTCCTTCCATATCCCTTCCAGTTCACTATTCACTATCATTCGATGCTACATAACCCGACATCCTGACAGTGCAGTTAACTGAAGGGCAAACAAACAAACAAACCTCATACTTACTCAGGGATCCCGAAGGTTCATTACCGTGTTCACAAGAGCCCTCCACTGGTCCCTATCCTGAACCAAATCGATCCAGTCTACACCATCCCAGCCTATCTCTCTAAGATGTAACCGCACTGGCAACCTCAGCTGGATTTTAATTTAGTATCATGTATTGATCCATATCAATTACCATGTTCGATTAGGTTTACTTGTACATGCAGCAAACGGACAAGGGTTAAATAGGCTATTTCTTGCTCTCAAGAAAGAGGCTTAGACCAACTCTCGAATGAAAAAGACAAAAAAAAAAAAGAGTGGTCAACGCAGATGCAAAGTGAAACAAGAAGGACCCCGCAGCTTGGTTCCTTAGAAAGTAACACGAAATTTTGCTTGTCGGAATCCTTTGAGAATACGACATGTGACAGTTTTGAACATCGTAACTTTCCTCAGACCCAACCCAGCGTAGCATTTATCAAGCTACTGGCAGAATGTACGTTAAGTTTTTAGAGCCTAAATTCCCTGTAATCCCTAAACGGATTGGGGGAATAGTTAATTAAGGTATTCCTATTTTTCAAAAGTGACAAATCCTCGTAATTTGGAGAGCGAGAGGAAACAGTCAGAGGCTCCGAGTCTGGAGGAGGAGCCACTCTGCTAAGTTAGCTGTTTACCGACTCAAGAACCACACGGGCGCAAAATCTGCATCACTCCGAAATTTGTAATAACTTATGTAAAACTTGTGGACTTACTACGCTTACAGTGTTCAAAAGTATAAGCTGTGTGTCATAAAGTGTGATTGAAACGGTAAATTAAAGTACGAGTTAAGTGAAATTTATAATATCGAATTATATTTGAAAACCAGTAACACAGTTTAATATTCAGACGAAAATCAGTGTGATATCCAACTTAATAAGCAAGTGTAACCAAGTGTTTCCAAGGCACTCATCATCAACCTAGCAGGAATAGGNAGCGAGACCCTATCAAACGAGCCGAGAACCGAATCTTAGCTCTGCCGGAGTTCCCACTTCCATTTCTGAGCGAGACCCTGCAAAACGACCGGAGAACCGAATCTTAGCTCCACCGGAGTTCCCACTTCCCTTTCTGAGCGAGACCCTGCCAAAAGACCGGAGAACCGAATCTTAGCTCTACCGGAGTTCCCACTTCCCTTTCTGAGCGAGACCCTATCAAACGAGCCGAGAACCGAATCTTAGCTCTGCCGGAGTTCCCACTTCCATTTCTGAGCGAGACCCTGCAAAACGACCGGAGAACCGAATCTTAGCTCCACCGGAGTTCCCACTTCCCTTTCTGAGCGAGACCCTGCCAAAAGACCGGAGAACCGAATCTTAGCTCTACCGGAGTTCCCACTTCCCTTTCTGAGCGAGACCCTATCAAACGAGCCGAGAACCGAATCTTAGCTCTGCCGGAGTTCCCACTTCCCCTTCTGAGCGAGACCCTATCAAACGACCCGAGAACAGAATCTTAGCTCTACCGGAGTTCCCACTTCCCCTTCTGAGCGAGACCCTATCAAACGACCCGAGAAACGAATCTTAGCTCTACCGGAGGACTAGCTGACTACCAATCCTACACCCCTTTCATAAATCTGTAAACTGATGGTATCAGTTTACTGGAGCCCAAACTAAATCCATTCTCCTAAAGATCAGAGGTGTGTGAGATAAGTGGAGCAGGGTAAAGCCAGCTGTAGCCGGCGCCACCAGTAGCAGCCAGCGGCCGGCGATGACAGTTAATGTAAGTGGACAGACACAGCAGCCGGTTAAAACAACATGGGGCCCAACGTAGAGGCTAACGACGGTTAGAACAAAATGGCGCTCATAAACGTGTGGGGCTTGAAGTCTTAGTAAGACGGTTACAAAGATCCATTTCAATATTGTCCACCCACCTATGTCTTGGTCTTCCCAGTGATCTCTTTCCTTCTGGCTTTCCCACCAATATCCTATATACAGTCCTCTTCTCCATTCGTGCTACATGCCCTGCCCATCTCATCCCCCCTGACTTGGTCATTCTAATTATACTTGGAGAAGAGTACAAGTTATGAAGCTTCTCATTATGCAGTTTTCTCCAATCTCCTGTCACTTCATCTCTCTTCGGTCCAAATATTCTCAATACCCTCGGTCTATGTTCAAACGTCATGACTACAAGAAATAACATGTAATTACAGGAGAGACCAAGCCGGCCGGCCAACACAAATGTTGATCCTGATTTGGCACAGCGTGGATAAACAGGGCACTCACTTCGATTCTGAAGACGGAAACAGCATGTACCTCCGACACGCCCACAACTGTCCACGCTCCAACGACTCAAAAGCATCAGAAAAGCGAGCCTAAGTCAGTATACGGCGCTGCTTTTGTTTTAAAGGACGGTAAAGCTTGCAATTCAGATCTTCACGACTGCTGCTTGTTACGCCTGAAGGAGCCGTTCAAGCACAGACTCTTTGTTACGTCACTTCACGGTGAGGGGCGAATGTTAGCGAGACCGGGGAAGAAACCGGTGGTGCAGAGCTGCTGACACCTGCAGGTGCAAAGTGAAACTTCAAGCGGACAGATGCGGAGCACAACAGAAAACGCGGGGGGGNGGGGGGGGGAGAATTCACCAGAATTGACGAAGGAAGAGGACAGAATTATATACAACCACCTCAACTATACCCCCCATACAAAATGAGACATAATCTACATGCGTTACTGCTCCGTGCTTAAGGTGCGGCCACGCAGGGAGAGGGGAAAAAACTGTTTCAATTACAACGGAACTGAACAGGAACGCGCTCCAGTCGAGAGTACACGTTCTCTGTGACCCTGTGACTGGCAGACTTCTTGGAATGTCCCAGCTACTTCGATAAGTAGGTACCAACGTTTCGATGGCATCCTATAATTCCATTTTCAGAGTGGCTATGAAAATGGGGATGGGTGGCAGCAGGCTCTTCCGAAACAGTAGTGTCTTTACCAGACTACACGGCCACACATCCTGCAAGATCGTCTTTATTTACTGTGGGTAGAAATCAACTCACTGTTACTGATTCAGAGCTATAAACGTCACACTCCACGACCAGAAATTACCTGTCCCTGCACACAATGGTGTGTATACGTGGTACAGTCATTAAGTTCGTACAAGGTATTCACATACACTTACACAGATCCACATCGACCCTCAAAATAGTTGCCGTTGGCCGCTATGCAAGTCTGCCAACGTTGATATAGCTGCCGAAAACATTGCTGAAACATATTGGCAGGAAATTCCCGTACGGCGTCTCTTGTGGCAATGATCACCTCCTCGGACGACTGAAATCTACGGCCACGTAGCTTTGCTTTCACGCGGTGAAAGAGAAAGAAATCGCAGGGTGCGAGATCAGGTGAGTACGGAGGGTGTGCCAAAACGGTGACCTGTTGCCTTGCCAGTTCCTCTTGGACAAGAAGAGAGCGATGTTCAGGGGCGTTGTCGTGTAGCAAGAGCCAGTTCTTCCTACGCCAAACGTTTCGCTAGGGGATTTGCCTAGTTTTTAGCAGAACTTGATGTTAGCCCTTTGCTCAAACTACCACATTTTCGATTTCCCCCACTTTGATTTAACTGCAGTTCACAACAGAGGCAGTAGTTCTGTTTACACTGTTTGCACACAACTGTCTCTTGCTGTGACAAGAGATGAACTGACAGGTCATCAAATCGTGCCTCAACCTATCTGCTGTAGTGCGCTGCAACGTAGATCTGCGGCCAGTATACGAACTTGTTGACTATGGTAATATATCTATTTTGACGTTAACGTTGGGGGTGCACTGCGCTGAAATTCTGATAATATTGGAATAGGTACACGGAGAGCACACAGTCGAAAGTGGAATTTGGGTACCAATTCATCGGTTGCACCCTGACAAAGGAAAACCTGCAAAACTGTGGCTGGAAGCATGACATTTATCTAAACAGGCACGAACTTTGTCCAGGACCAGCCGGTTAATGCTGTTTAGGGAAACAGTCGCTGTTTATTGTGAGAACCATATGGAACACACAAATACACTGTGTGGGCAGAATGCAGAGTTCAGTTCGTACCTCACAGGAAACACATTATGTCTCCACTACAAAGCCCAACCGGTTAATGCTGTTTAGGGAAACAGTCGCTGTTCATTGTGAGAACCATACGGAACACACAAATACACTGTGTGGGCAGAATGCAGAGTTCAATTCGTACCTCACAGGAAACACATTATGTATCCACTACAAAGCCCAACCGGTTAATGCAGTTTAGGGAAATAATCGCTGTTTATTGTGAGAACCATACGGAACACACAAATACACTGTGTGGGAATAATACGGGCTTTTTTTGTTAACGCAAGCGGTACATATAGTTAACCACCGAGTTGTGAAGTGTGAAGAGTATTTTAAAGGGGCAAAACTATCGCAATCCGCGAAGTGACTGGCTCCGCTGATCACGCCGTGGTGTGCGAGCAAAGGACGGAAATCGAGAAAGGGTAGGAGACAGCTGCCTTGCCTAGAGGCCGGAAGGTGGCTTCCAGCTGCAGGCAAGAACACCTAAACAATGGGTTGCTCACGCCTTCCTGTCGCGCCAGCGACGTGCCCGGACGCCACGATCACACTGCGACTCGTGAGGATCGAGAGCCTGGCCAACTTGGGAGCTGGGATTTTCTGACGTCACAGACTATGCCAAGAATACGGTTCCAGGTAGAATGAAATACAGTATGCCCATCCAAATACGGTTACATTTAATGCAAACAGAAATATGAAAAATGCTGTTCACAGTTGAGTACATACTTTAAAGAGTCACCTGGCATTTAGGAAAGCAAAAGGGTCACCTTGTCTGTTCAGACAGAACTTGACACAGTTTCTTCAAACCGGAATTATTACGTTCAAAAACAAGTACAACTTCTGAGTCTTCTATTGATGAATAAATGCATTTGTGTTCTTGTAGACTTTAAATAAATTTTCTACGGTGATATCTTTATTCATTTTTCATCAGCACTACTTACATCGTTAAATTTTCCATTTATTTGTCTTCAGGGCTACCTAATGCTTCACTGATCCGTATTCTCGCTTAATCTGCATGACGTCTTTCTCCGTCAAATAATCCAGATTATCCAGGGTTTACGATATTTCTACCGCGAAGCAAAGTTTTGTCGGTTATTTTACGATCTAGACTATGGAGCGTCGAATAAATTATAATGCATCAGAAAGTAAGCGATCCTAGTCTAGTGCAGTAATATCTCGGGCATTCGCCTGAAGGGACTGCATAAAACCACGAAAAGCCTCAGTCAGGAGCCGATGTTCTCGCTGATATTCGAACCGAGCATCTCCCGAAAACAAGTCGAGAGCGTTTCCGCTTTGGTAACCCGCTCAGTGTTACACAGGGTTACTTAAAAACTTTCGTATTCTATTACAACTGTGGCGAGTTCGTTCACTTGTTGTCTTGTTAAGCACCGAACTGTTTCGCTTTCTGATAAGAATATTTTCTCCTCCGATAAATATTCGGCGAGTTACACTTGAGATCCGAGCAGAATGGCAGTTAGGTCTTCACGCGTCCATCACTTTTTTCCGACTTCATCCGAAACTTGGGGTGTTTGAACGAAATTTTAGCAAAACTCCCCAAAGCTATGAAGAAAGCAGTCTTCTGGGATGTGGCACCGTGTAGATGTGGTGTTAGCCGACGTTCCTTAGAAACGTCGGCTAACACCACATCCCAGATGACTGTTTTCTTCATAGTCACCGCCGTGAAAACCTCAAATCTTACATCCCCAAAGCTAAATTTCATGAAAATCTGATCGGTGAGTCGGAAGGGTAAATTACTTCTGGTCTCTCTCTCTCTCACTCACAATTCTGAATATCTGATCAGCACGCTCTCACTTCGTTTATGTGGAAGGACATACACGGCGGTATGTTTCGTTAACAAACTACGTGATTTTAGTCCGCAAACGAACTATACTGACCGAGCGACGGCCGCTTGTCGGCGAACTTTAGTGCCAACTTTTGCGAATAGAGGGCGTCGTGTGGTCAGTGCAACGAATATTAAGGCCGTTAATAACGGTTTTCTAGAACGGAGCCGCTATTTCCTTCATATAGCTCCTCAATTATCATCACGAGGCTGGGTGGACCCCGTTCCATACCCACTACTTCGGGAATCGAACCCGGACCTCTGGATCTGTATCCAGGAATGCTGACCACTAGACCACAGAGGCGGTCATACTTAATTCTCACTTTAATATATTCACACACGTGAAGACTGGGTAGAAGGATCAGACTGTCGGTAATGCGATTAACTTACACTGGTTCGACACTCGGACACTGCCAACACAATCGGTATTGCGACTGGCTACGGGCTCGACGACCGAAGGGTCAGGGCCCGAAACTCGGTAGGATCCAGGAATTTTCTCTCCTCCATGCTGTCCAGACCGGATCTGAGGCCCGTCCAGCCTCCCATCAAATGGGTACCGGGAGTATAACGGCCAGGGCGTGAAGTTCAACACTCACCTCTAACTACTGCCGAGGTTAAGAAAATGTGGATCTATACATCCACTTACCCATACGCCTTCATGGCGTGGTGCGTATTGGGGGCACGCGGTAGCGTAGTTGGTTGAGTCACTATGCTACAGGCCGGAAGGTTGCAGGTTCAAATCTCGACAAGGTTCGTCAACAAGAAACAAACTTCTGCATGTCACAAATTTGTCGCCGCGCATAGTTCATACATACAGGGCACATGCGCACACAAACACGGGAACCACGCCCTGAAAGGTGGGCTGTGCGCGGGTGTTTTGTGACGAACTCAACTTTATAGTAGTAACATATTCAGTTTAGTGACCAGATCACCGCCTGGATGACCGGGGAATCGGGGCTTGATTCCCGGCAAGGATAGAAGAGACTGTCCTCCCTTCCATAGCGTCCTGAGAAGCTCTGAGGCGCCAGCCACTCTCGTACCAATGGAGGTACAGCGGCCGGGACGTGAAGCTGACCACTCACCTCTATCTAGTACCGATGTCAGGATTGCTTACAGTTATACCTCCACTCCCCTACACGTATTCATGCTTATGTAAGCGTTCATTCCACCCACTCTTGAGTCACAAATAAAAACACAGGTAAAGCTATCCCTGTAACTGGCTGTGGAGGCCCATAGGGTTGTGAGACGTCAAGGCTCCAACACTTTCTAGACAATCGGCTCACAGACGGCGGTGAGGTTAAGTAAAGCTATCCCTGTAATAGGCCGTGGAGGCCCATAGGATTGTAGACATCGAGGCTCCACATTTTCTAGACAATCGGCTCACAGATGGTGGTGAGGTTAAGTAAAGCTATCCCTGTAACATGCCGTGGAAGGCCACAGGGTTGTGAGACGTCAAGGCTCCAACACTTTCTAGACAATCGGCTCACTGGTGGTGAAGTTTAGTAAAGCTATCCCTGTAACATGCCGTGGAAGGCCACAGGGTTGTGAGACGTCAAGGCTCCAACACTTTCTAGACAATCGGCTCACTGGTGGTGAAGTTTAGTAAAGCTATCCCTGTAACATGCCGTGGAAGGCCACAGGGTTGTGAGACGTCAAGGCTCCAACACTTTCTAGACAATCGGCTCACTGGTGGTGAAGTTTAGTAAAGCTATCCCTGTAATAGGCCTTGGAGGCCCATAAGGTTGTGAGACGTCGAGGCTTCCACATTTTCTAGACAATAGGCTCACTGGTGGTGAGGTTAAGTAAAGCTATCCCTGTAACATGCCGTGGAAGGCCACAGGGTTGTGAGACGTCGAGCCTCCTATATTTTCTAGACAACCGGCTCACAGATGGCGGTGAGGTTGTCAGCCTTACGTGCCGGCCGCCCTTTACCCTTATTTATTAGGAGCTGAGTCGACACCAGCGCCACAGTGCGGAGTGAAGGAAACCTTCCGACGCGTTTGGCTTCTGTCGCGCTTCTTGTTTTCGTGCCAAGCCTGAAAATGGAGCTGCTAGTTGCAACGTGCAGCTCAAGCCCCCCGGTGCGTCCGGTCTTCACGGCCAGCGGTGATTTGCTACAGCCGCTTAGCAAAGCGGTCAGACCACAAACCGATTCGCAACTGAAACAGAATCCCTCCGTTATGACGTGCGGGCCCCCTACTGCCAGCTTGCAACGCATATTGTAATAACAGGGGGGGAGGTGGGCACTGCCCCCCACAAGAACACAGGGGAAAGTCACGGCGACAATGCAACCTTGGGCTCCATGCTGAAAAATAACAGACTATGTTCTCTTGGTAGGCCATTTAACCATTTGCAGCCTGAAATTAATATATGTAACATCTCAAAATTGAGTTCCTACTTTCTTACAGAGATGTTTCTTTGGTGATATTGTCACGTGATTGACTACAAATGGGGTTTGGATTTGTAATCGGATTTATTACACTCGTAAGTACAAATAACTACGACAGTCTGAGTTACACACTCTAAAAAACTACAGCACACATAGTCTTCTCAGTCTCCACCAGCCGTTGCTTGGCACCGGCTTCAACGGTGGAGGTTCCCCTCTCCTCTGAATTCCCGAACGATCCCCGGCCTCAGGTACCAGATTCTCACAATAGGTAAAACCCTGGGGGTACGGACCGCGTGGAAAAAACGCCGTTCCTGTTGCAGCGAAATTGTTGCGCAGCGATTGCATGACATATTCCGTTCTTGCGTGCGCAACCATTGGCATGGACTACGCAGAAAATGCCATTCCTCTGTTATGGGTCGCTGCCTAGCAACGGCCGGTTGTTGCGATTCCCCAAATCTTGCTTTCAGCGAATATTCCATGATGTGTGTGCGCGTGCGTGCGTGCGCACACGGATGCGCAATACAAGTCTTCGACGTAAATTCACAAATTGTATTACTTTTAAAAACCCCAGCTGGTCCTTCTTTCATTAACTGGACATATTAAATAAAAAAAATGTAAAATGGTGCACTGTGTGTCCTGCGAGGTCTTGCGCATTTCGTTGACAGGAGAGCCGGTGGGCAATGCGTGTGGCCGACCAACAGTAGCCCTGACTTCCCAGAAGAGTAACCCGGCCGGCCCGCTGTGCCTGCTTCATAAGCGAAACTTGTGCCACACAGGATATCCGCCCTCACCTCGTCGTGACGGGACACACAGCGGCATGCAGGCTGGTTCACCTGGATCACGCAAACAGCACCTGCGTTCTTAGCTCCTAGATCAGGCAAACAGTAACGGCTTTCTTAGATCCTAGATCAGGCAAAGAGTTACTTGGTTCTTAGTTCCTAGATCAGGCAAATAGTAACCGGGTTCCTAGTTCCTAGATCAGGCAAAGAGTAACCGGGTTCTTAGCTCCTAGATCAGGCAAACAATTACTTGGTTCTTAGCTCCTAGATCAGGCTAACAGTAACTGGGTTCTTAGCTCCTATATCAGGCAAACAGTCACTGGGTTCTTAGCTCCTAGATCAGGCAAACCGTCACTGGGTTCTTAGCGTCTACATCAGGCAAACAGTAACTAAGTTCTTAGCTCTCAGATCAGCCAAACACCATCTGGGTTCTAGGCACCTAGCTCAGGCAAACGGCAATTGAGTCCTTGGCCCCAGATCAGAATTACAGTAACTGGGCTCTTAGCTCCTACACCAGGCAAAGAATAACTGGGTTCACAGCATCTAAAACAGGTTAACATAACTGCAAAAGCATTTCAGTTTAGAAATCACATTTACTGGTACCAAGGATACGTTCGGCATTTTGTTAGGAACTGATTTCAAGAAGTGGAACGGGGTGGTGGTCTTCATAAAAGTAAAAAGTCACCACATCGACCATAAAGTCGTCTGTTGTTTCTATGCTTAATATCACGCCATTTAGAGTGTGGGAAAGGAGGTATGGCTCCCATCATTCGTAACCTCGGCACTAGATTGAGGGATCATGACCGCAGTCTCCGAATAAGCCCCCTGTACATACTGGATCCAAGGATCATTGGGACCCCAGGGCTCGTCTGGATACAGTGTACCTGACACCGTGTAGTCTGGGAGAAGTTCCCCGACGTTCCGAAGGAAAGTCTTGCCCCACATATCCAGAGTCACAGAGATCCAAGCAAGCAACAATCACTGCTCGGCTTACTCTTCGACCTTGACGATGGAGGCAGTACGTTACTCCGAAACGTCGGTAAATTTCTACCAGGTTAAAAGGTGTCACTACCAGAAGACACTACGCTTTACAGCCACCGACATCAGAACTTCAAATGCAACATTAATAAGGTACACACGTTCTCAGTATTCAGAGAACACTGCATTATTCATGTCGTCATGACAACAGCAGATAACAGAGACAGCCAGAAGGAACAGAATGACGCAGGACATGACATATGGACACAAACGAAGCGCCTACATTATTAGAGAACCAGATGTTGGGTCGCCGTACGTCAGCCCGTGTATTATGTCAGAGGTTTTAATTACAGTTCATGGATTGCTTGATGTCCACAGAAAACACAATGTCACCCACAACGCTGAACAACAGATGACAAGTGAGACCCGATGTCGCCATGGCTAAAGCACTGTGTGGCCTCAGCACGCGAAACTAAACGGGCCCATCTGCCGTCACAACACTCGGCAGCTAGCAACCTGGCGTAGACACATCACAGGCGGTACTTGGTTCCAACCCAGATTGCGATACCGGCTATGTTGACTCGGGGTTTTCGTAGTTCTCCTCGGTCTCGCAGGCAAATTCCAGGACAGTACCTCCATCACGCAATGAGCACTTCTTCCAAATACTTTCTGATTCCTCAACCATCCTACCATTCGACACTATATTGTCTTAGCTACTGAAAGCACACAGCATCAAGTGAAGTTTTATTTGCGCTTAATTCTAAAAGAAAATTTTCACTGCTCCGCGGGCCGGATAATAATGTTTCACTGACCGTAGTTTGCCAACCCCAGAGGTGGACTATTTTCTATGTAGCGCCCAACGGCGCGATATGAGGGACAAATTTGGAAGGAACTAGTAGAAGTCGGGTCGTGGCCTATTCGAGATACTACCCCTGCATCTGTTGGTAAGGAAGAGGGGGCCCGAAACATTTCAGTAAGGAAAGCCCGTATATTGCCGAGATTCAAAACGAGCATATCCCAAATACAGTCTACAGCGTTACCTCCACGTCACCCCCTCCCCCAGTAATACGATGTAAATATGTCCATGGTTTATGCTAACCGTCTTACAGTGTATACACTTTTCCACCTTATTCTTCGTACATGTTTCAGTACTAATGTGCCATCCTCAGGTGTCTTTATGCACGTTAAACTACTGTACTGCATGCCATGATGTCTTCATTCTAAAATGACTAAAATCTGTATTCGTCATATAGGACGATGAATTCTAAATAATAAAACTTTTCATGATTCTTCCTACGTCGCACTCAAACACGCGAATTACGCCAATCCTCTTTTATGTGAGCATTCTTCCTACATATATTTGTGTATCGTGTTCTGTGTTGTGTTTTGCTCCTGTTACTGCATGCGTTGTACTGCTGGATTTGTGTGTGTGTGCTGTCTTCATTTTGGTTGTGTTATGATGTTGTGGGGGTAGGAGGTGAAGTGTTGTTATGCTGTTCTGTGTAAATAGTGTGTAATTCGTGAAATACTGGGTTATATATTTCTTTATTTATATTGTTCATATGTGTGTTTTCTTTGTCGTTCTGTATATACGATAGTTTTCCAATGTGTTCAAGTATTTCCCTTTCTTATTTGTTGCTATGTAAACAGCTTTAAAACGACAAATGGCAGTCCTAATGTTACCAATAATTTTCTGTCCTACTGTACAAATGACGCCCCATTAAGATAAGAGCAAAAAGGATACATCGACCATGATGATGGAGTCGATAATTTCTCCGAAACATTGTTCTTTAACTCAGCACTGCCACATTTGATACTTCGTGAATCTTACATAACATACGCGTTCATCAGTCGTATTGGACGGTGTTGACGCTGTTTAGTTAGGAAATGAAACAGCAAGACTCTGAATTTTGACGTAAGCTTACCCGACTTGGTTACACATGGCTTACTTTGCTCAGTCGTGGCGCGAAGCTCCAAATTCGCCATGAAATTAGAGAGACCCTGTGTGTTCCACATTTTAAGTTTTCCATTGGCGAATTCATTGTAAAACAAACAAACTGGTAGATTCTAAAGGGTTCTGGCGGTGGTGTATAGCACTCAAACTTACTGGGTTTTCGGACTTTGTTCGTAATCCGGTATTCTAGAGGCTACAAAAACACAACGTTTCGGAAACTGAACTATTAAAACTGCGGAAAACACCAGGATTTCCTAATTTCGTAGCGAATTCAGGGCTTCGTACCACGAAATGAAAGTGTGTCACGAAACTGGGGAAGGTTCAAGCTATGAATGCCGTGAAGCCGTTCCCGCTCACGGACCTCGGGGCTGGGAGAGACAAAACAGTCCGCGCTACATATCGAATCTTACCTGACGCTTGTAGGGACTGTCATTAGAAACGACTCTAAACACGCGAGACAACAAACAATTAAGAAATATGGATCAAATGTACTTCGGTAGGTTTCTATAAGAACCGGTTTCGGACGAATTAGGGCAGTGGGAGGTCTGATTTGCATAGACGGAGCCGAGAAGCCACACAGTGCACAGTGACGCAGGTGTCCGGCTGCAAACAGTACTGTCTGCACTCAACCAAGTCCCAGACCGTGTTTTTATTTCTGTTTGCATTCTTCTAACGACGTGGTCTGTAGCCCAGACTTCACAGCATTGAATGGTGGGGGTGATTAGTGAATGAATTGAAAAGGATAGGAACTTAAGTTACTATCCACAGATACTTGTCCGGAGAGACTGAGGAAAACCATGGAATAAAAGATAAATAATTGATGTTTGTGATAAACACATCTGGAACACAAATACACTGTGGCCAGAATGCAGAGTTCAGTTCGTACCTAACAGGAAACACATTACGTCTCGGCTACAAAGCCCAACCGGTTAATGCAGTTTAGGGAAATAATCGCTGTTTATTGTGAGAACCATACGGAACACACAAATACACTGTGTGGGCACAATGCAGAGTTCAGTTCGTACCTCACAGGAAACACATTACGTCTCCGCTACAAAGTCCAACCGGTTAATGCTGTTTAGGAAAACAGTCGCTGTTTACTGTGAGATCCATACGGAACACACAGGTACACTGTGTGGGCACAATGCAGAGTTCAGTTCGTACCTCACAGGAAACATATTACGTCTCCGCTGCAAAGTCCAACCGGTTAATGCTGTTTAGGGAAACAGTCGCTGTTTACTGTGAGATCCATATGGAACACATAAATACACTGTGTGAGCAGAATGCAGAGTTCAGTTCGTACCTCACAGGAAACACATTACGTCTCCGCTGCAAAGTCCAAGCGGTTAATGCTGTTTAGGGAAACAATCGCTGTTTATTGTGAGATCCATACGGAACACATAAATACACTCTGTGGGCAGAATGCAATGTTTCATTTAGTACGTCTAAGCGGATGGTATATATAGTAAACACTAAGCTTCAATGGATTAATATTATCCTTCTACCTCGCCTCGGTCTTCAAGGTGGACTTTTCCTCAGAAATTATGCACATCTTCAGCCACTCGTATCCTCCCAGATTTCACTAACTTCACAAGAGCAGGTAACTTTATAAACCAACCAAGTCCCAGCCCGCTTCGACTTGACTACATCCAAACATTTTCCCTGGCTCAAAACTTACCGGACTTCCTTTTCTCCTCAATGACGAGAGACTTGGACCTTTTGACCCGAAGAGATCTCCTCTTGATGGACCGTAGGAACGATTCTGCAACCGGCAGCTTCATGGCACAAGGGACCTCGCTCTTGTCACTACAGGCCCCTTTACGATCCGGCCACCATTTGCTTACCACGTGCAGCCTGATGTAACGGCGGAGGAGCCACAAAGCTCCTCGCTACGACACTATCAGCGTACAACCGAAACAAGCCCGATATCACAACGGATGATACTCGAATCACATTAATCTTATAATCACGAATGGAAAAATGTTGCAAAGAAAATGCACAGTAACACGAAGGATACTGAAAACCTTTTCCTGAAGGAAAGTGACACTAATTGCAAACAGATCGAAAACACTAATTAAAAATAACGTTCTTTACAGCTACTCTTTAATTGTATATGATTACCGCGTCAATCAGTCACATTAAAATCACAATATATTATGTTATTATTGTCATATATAAACCGTTTGAAATACATAAAAAAAATTAAATTATTTCTATGTCCCTATAGGCAACGGCACGAAAATAACTCTGGATTTTGCAATTCCTAACAACTGGATATCCCAGCGTTTATCGTCACAGGACACAAGAACATTCCCTCATCAGACGTTCTTGCGACACACGTTATCAATCTGCTGGTCTATGAGTGATAAGCTGAAACCAACAGGTAACTCACACACACACACACACACTACCACTGAGCAGAACAGACTTCCACCACGTGCTCACTGCGCGTTCGGTAGAACTGGACCGTACTGCATGCAACCTGCAACAGCTGATGGGTGCCACTGAACCGATCAGAACCAACGGGCAATGGAAGTTGGATGTAAGAGTAGTGGGGGAGGGGAGGGGAGAAGAGGGGCGAACCATTAACCACAACAAGTTAGACATGAATACGCACGCGATGAAATGCGTAAATTGTGCGGATGAAAATGAAGCCGCACATTCTTTATGCCGCTCAGAGTGACCGCGCGGTCTAAGGCATGAACTATCTTCGCTCGCTCACAGACTGCGGTCGTGGGTTCGAAACCCACTCAAGGCATGAATGTTTGCGTCTATTCTGTGGTTTGTGTTGTCTGTCCTGTGTACGTAGATAGCGGTGAGGTTAAGTAAAGCTATCCCTGCAACAGGCCGTGGAGGGCCATAGGGTTGTGAGACGTCGAGGCTCCCCACATTTTCTAGACATTCGGCTCACAGATGGCGGTGAGGTTAAGTAAAGCTATCCCTGTAACAGGCAGTGAAGGCCAATTGGGTTGTGAGACGTCGAGGCTCCCAAATTTTCACGACAATCGGCTCACAGATTGCGGTGAGGCTGTCAGCGCGTCGGCGGCCCTCTAACCCCAGGAAGATTCCTGGTACTCATTTCTGTTAGGTGCTGAAACGGCCCAAGATCCATAGTGCGGCTGGATGATTAAGTCAGTTGAAAAATCCAATGACAATACCGGGAATCGAACCCGCGACCTGCCGGCCTGTAGCATAGTGCCTCAACCAACCATGCACATATTTGTGATTGAAATATGTTTTCCCAATCTGAACATTAAAAAATTGTCCACTACATTTCAGCAAGGGAATTTTGGGGCTAAGGTACACGTAGTGTTTGTACCTCTTTATTGGAACTGCCGAGAAACCTGTCGGAAAATTTTCACTTCATGCATCCTGTTGTGTTATAATATACAATTTATTTATTAAAACCGTCACAACACAACTTGGTACTGACCTTAATATAGTTGTGTTGTGACGGTTTTAATAAAGAAATTGCCGGAAAATTGTTGCAATTATAGTTCCGAACACCACTGCCATCTACCGGCTATATGGAGAACTACCAGGGGATCAAAACAGTACCGCCGCATAGTTTCACTCTCCCTCGTCAGAGTTCTTCCGGCATACACGCGCGTCGCCTAGCGGAATTCGCGTGTATCACTTTGTACGAGACATATTCGTGCTCCCGACATCTCTCTGCGTTCTGCGATCACGCTGCTGAAGGCTTGCAAAGTACTAATTTACCCACAAAACAATCTGTGTGGCTGCTTTCATTCCTGTCAAATCCTGAAGAAGGTTGCACCTTGAATGAATGAATGTATAAGGGATGGGCCTTCTTGGCCCTTGCACCGCGACCACAATGCTCAGGTTTTTACTCCTATTAAGATTGTTGTTGTCTTCTTCCGAATTATGACACCGTGTAGTCGGGTAGGTGAGTGCCAACGTTTCGGAACATTACACCTCGATGTTCACAGCAGAATATGATGCAAGCAGTGAGTTCTAGTAGAGAAGCTGGTACTCATGCATTCACTCATGGAGCTGAGCCCTTCTTGAGAAGCCGCCAGCTATGCTGCTACGCAAGAACTTCACAGCATTTTATGGAACCCGAAGTTTCATTACCGTGTTCACAAGGGCCCTCCACCAATCCCTATCCTGAGCCACATCAATCCAATCCATCCCATCCCATCCCATCATATCTCTCTAAGATCCACTTAAATATTGTCCACCCACCTGCGCCTTGGTCTTCCCAGTGGTCTCCTTCCTTCTGGCTTTTCCACAATATCCTACATGCATTCCTCTTCTCCATTCGTGCTACATACCCTGACCATCTCATCCTCCTTGACTTGATCATTCTAATTATACTTGGAGAAGAGTACAAGTTAATGAAGCTCTTCATTTTGCAGTTTTCTCCAACCTCCTGTCATTTCATCTCTCTTCCATCCAAATATTCTCCTCAACACCATGTTCTCAAACACCCTCAGTCTATGTTCCTCCCTTTATGTCAGAGACCAAGTTTCACACCCATACAGAACCACAGACAAAATTATAGTTTTTCTATATTCTAACTTTATGTTTTTAGATAGCAGACGAGAAGACAAAAGGTTCTGGACTGAATGGTAGCAAGCATTAACCGAGTTCAATCTCTTCTTAATTTCCTCCTGAATTAAGTTTTCATTTCTTATAGCCGTTCCCAAATATCTGGACTGTGACACATTTCAAAACATCTGTTAGCTATCATTATGTCATGATTCTGCCCTGCATTTTGGTGACGAGACAGTAACATGTACTTAATTTTCTCTGTTTACTTCTAGACTAGCCTCCTTACTTGCGTCAATTAAAGTCTGTGTGTTACTCTTTATGGTATCTACATTATTACACAGTATATTCCCATCATCAGCACAGACCAACACCCACCAGATAACACGGTGTCATAACCCGGAACACTGTTACTACTTCGCTCGTGTTCCACGCGAAGAACCCACTTCTCAAGCGCATGAAGATAGGTTAAAAGTAAGTCGCTATCACTTGGACTCAGGGATCGCCCAAATTTGACGCCCCTCGACTGTTTCTTGTGTGGCTATGTGAACAATGTCACGTTACGGTGTGGCGGGAAGCCGTGTAGTTAGGTATAGGCTTGCTGGTGTTTCTCTCCATGTGCGGGTTCTAAGAGTAACTAATCCACGTGACCAGCAAGTAGCAGGGAGCAGCAATATGCTGTTGAACCTCAAGATGGAGACATTACCTTGCTCCCTAACGCCAGTAATATTCTATCACAATACACGAGGACACGTCCCAAAATATAACTATGACAGTTACACACTTCAAACTTCACTGTAACTATAGCACATATAGAGTATTTTCAGTCTGCAGTAGCCGTTGCTTGGTAGCGGTTTCCAAAGGTGTACGTTCGTTCCCCTCCCTCTGGGTTCCCGAACGGTCCTCGGCCTCAGCTACCAGCTTCTCACTTCTCACAAAGTCAAAGTCAAAGTCACATTGCGACTGACGGTCAGTCAGTCAGTAAGTCTTGGTGTCGAGCCCCATCTGAGGCTCATGACCAGATATTAATTATTACAGTTTGACAGTTACTGTTTTATTTTCGTGGAGCGCCCTCTCTGACGAGAGGACGGGTCTGTCTTGTGCATATGCTGCTGGCCCTTGCCAGAGCGATCTTTCTCGGGTCGGAGTCCCTTGGGACTCGCGACCATATTTTACTGTCTCCGATATGAGACGTCCCTTTTCGTCGCTTCCTACGACTCGCAGGGTCACGGTGGAGGTATTCGACCCCGCCTCCACACGGGGGCTACTCGTCCACTTCTCACAAATACTACTAGTGCTCTCTCGTTGTAGAGGAACGTGTCCACAGAACTGTTCCCTAGCAACGGCTGTTGTACTGTCGCCTGTTTAGACATGTGATGAAATGTTAACGTTAATCTTCTTTCCCAGCGTGTAGGTCCAAATGTTAACAGAATGTGGCCTCCTTCCTGAACGCTTTGCAAGCAGGCCGCAACTGGGTCAGTGGCGTCACTCAACTTCACATTCGTCGTGACATGCATTCCTTTACACCAAAGTCGTCTAAACAAATACCTTGAGGGTTATTTGACGACACTGACAGTAGCTGGGCTATACGACGTCGAATAGCAGGGTGAGAACAACCGGAAAGGATTTGGAAGGAAAAGACTCGCGGCTTAATGGAAGTGCTATGCTTGAAGGGCTGACGAACACCGCGACAAAAGTCTGTCAGGACAGCCGGTGTCCTGCCACAGATCCGAACCGAGTTCCTCATGAAAGCAAGGTAACAGCGTCACCGCTAAGCGATCGCTTGTGTTCATTTAGATCCACCGGTGTGCCACGAGAAAATGATACCAAAACTGGATAAAAATGTGTTAGTTTAGAAAGCAGAGACAGCTTCGTATGAGAGAGACACGAGACGTCTTAACGAGCTGAGCAACGATCAGCTTCTCGAGAAGAAATCTACTCTATGGAGTAAGAAAGTTGTGACGTACAAGGTAAAGCTATCCCTTTCAGACTACCTCACGAATAGCAGGAGCCGGGATACCTCAGTCGGTATAGAGGCTGGCTACTGGCCGGACAACCGTGGGGTTACAGTTCGAGTCCCGGTAGGGTCAAGAATGTCGTCCTCTCCACGTCTTCCAGACCGGCTCTGGCATCAATCCAACCGCCTATCCAATGGGTACCGGGGCCTCTTTCTCCGGGGGTAAAGCTGACCACTCACCTCCAGCTAGTGCCGAAATAAAAAAAAAAGTGGGTCTATATATCCACTCCCCCATACGTCTTCATGGCGTAGTACTTAATTAGTTAAGCACAGGGACAACTTTACCTTTTTACGGACAAACATAGGAGCCGGGATACCTCAGTCGGTATAGAGGCTGGCTACTGGCCGGACGACCGTGGGGTTGCAGTTCGAGTCCCGGTAGGGTCAGAATTTTCTCTTCTCCACAGCGTCCAAATTGTCTCTGGGGTCCAACCAACCTCCTACACAATGCGTATCAGGGGCTCTTTCCTAGGGAGTAAAGAGCCCGGGGCGTGAAGCTGACGACTCACCTCCAATTAGTGCCGAGGTCAAGAAAATGTGGATCTATACATCCACTCCCCCATACGCCTTAATGTTGTACTGCTTAATTAGTTAAGCACAGGGACAACTTTACCATTATACCTTGCCCAGCTCACAATGTGCAGAATTACATGTTCTGCTACAAGCAACCCATCCAACACAGGGTTCCGTGCACAGATATTCCCTTGTGAATGAATAAAACCACCCAATCGAACCGGAGAGTTGACGGAGAAGCTAGTGCCAATTACGTTAGGCGTATGACACACACGGGCCTGCCACCCTGTTCAGTCCGTCTGCTTTTCCAGCACAAACACGAAGTATTCAGCAATGTTGTATCGACCAGTCACCTCACTGCAGAACGCTCAGATAAGCTCAATCATTACAGAACCACCAGTGGGGCGTGGCTGGCACCTGCAAGGCGGTATTCTGCGGTATAACGCAAGACTCTGTCCCATCGCTAGAAGCCCGAAGGCCGCGGGCTCGAATCCCGATGAGGTCACTGGATTTTTCAATTGGCCTAATAATGCGGGAGAGCTTCGACGTCTCACAACCCTATGGGCCTCCACGGCCTGTTACATGAACAACTTTACCTTTAGCCTGTACAGGGCGCCTCTAAACAGCCCGTACCAAAACAACTGAAACAGCAGAAATTTAATTTCTTTCTTGAGGATGCAGTTAATAATGAATGTACAAAAAAACGCGAGTCCCTACCGGTAAATAAACAAACTTGCATTCGGGAGGTCGCGGGTTCGAAACTCGGCCAACACACTATTCGGTGACCCAATATGTAAATAACAGTGATACCCTGCACTCCAACTGGACAGACGAATGAATCCAATGGAAGTGAAGTACAAATGGCCATATTAATAAGCGTACTGAATACAGTGCGAAGTAAAGTTGGGGCGCGGGCTGCAAGTAGCCCGGGAGGGTTTCCTCCCACTTCCCCTTTCTAAAAGAAGGGCAAGGAATTCTGTAATGCTTACTACTAGACCTAAAAATTCCGCGTAGTGTTTCAATCCAATTCGCTCACTCGCTCATGCAGCTGAGCCCTACTTTAGAAGCCGCCAATTGTGTAACTACTCAAGAACTTCCCAGCATTTTACGGAACCCGAAGGTTCATTACCGTGTTCACAACAGCACTCCACTGATATTTATCCTGGGCCAAATCAATCCAATCCATAACGTCCCACCTCTCTAAAATCCATTTTAATATTGTCCACCCACCTATGTCTTGGTCTTCCCGGTGGTGTCTTTCCTTCAGGCTTTCCCACCAATATCCTATATGCATTCCTCTTCTCTCCATTCTTGCTACATGCCCTGCCAAGTTAATCCTCCTTGACTTGACAATCCATTTTACATGACAACAAACAGAGTAAACAGAATTGCTCGATCGTACGCAATATCGATACATCGATATAAAAGTTCGAGCAATAATTTTTCGAGACTCATTTTTAATTTCTCGCCAGGCGATTTGGCAACAACGCTGTTACTTGGTATGTTAGGTTACGTAGCAAGGCAGAGGTTAATATGGAAAGTTTTGATAAGCTGCGTTCAGTATTCGTTGGAACAGTATCTCGTGTTTCGTCAGCTTTGTCCAGACGCGAAAATGGAGCGTACGATGTTACAGTGAATGTGGATATTTATGTTAAACCGCATAAATCGCCAAGTGAAATTACAGATAAGTTAAAAACAGTTTACGGTGAATCCCCGGGCCGAAAGAGTCTTGAATTAGTACCCGAAGGGGCCACCGATAGTAAGACATTCTACACGTACGCGTAGGTGTTGTATTGATGCCGTGAGGAGCAAGCGAGGAGTTCTGAAGAGAGATCGCTCATTGGTTCTTATCACGACAACGCGCAGTCACATCCTCCGCTTCGAGCGTCAGAGTTGATAGCAGAAAAAGTCACATCTGCCATGGGCCATCCCGCCGAACTCTCTGACTTGGCTCCCACTGACTTCCGGCTGTTTCCAGAACTCAAGAGCGTGCTGAAAGGAAAGCGTTTCTCGGACGTTGAGGACATCAAATCACGTGGGGACAAAATTGACAGTCAATCCTGTTCATGATTTTAAAAGCTGTTTTGAGCAATGGCCGAAGCGCTGGGAACATTGTAAATAAATGGAAGGATATTATTTTGAAAAATTCCAGGTTGCATATCTCCAGCTATTAAAACAAGATTTTAAAATTTTGTTCTCGAAATTTGTTTTACTGCAATAAAACTTTTAACGGTTGATTTTTAAGGATCGTACACTTGGCAACACTGTCTTAAGGCTCCCATAACGCCTTGAGCAAGGCCAGGTTGTCAAGCCACGCCATAGCTCAAGCGGTTAGCCGCTGGCTCCGCGGCGCCCCGGGTTCGATCCCGGGTCTGGTCAAGTGGGATTTGTGGTGGACAAAGTGGCACTGGGGAAGGTTTTCTCCGAGTACTTCGGTTTACCCTGCCAATCTCCATTCCACCAAACTCTCCCTCACCATAATCACCCGTGGCAGGTTACAATAGGCCAGTCAGTGGCCGCCGTGCCGAGTGGACCCAGCTAGACTCCACCCCCCGCTAAGAGAATTAAAAAAAAAGGCCAGGTTGTCTGATCGCATGGTGTAGGGGTAGGTAATCACGGTAGAACTAATATGACCCCCTCTCGGTGGTTTAAAGTTAGATAGTCCTGACGTAATTAAGGTAAAAGGTAAAACTGTCTCTGCGCTTAGCTAATTAAGCACTAAGCCATAACGGCATATGGGGGAGCGGAATTATAGATCCACAACTCCTTGAGCTGGGTACTAAGTTGGAGGTGAGTGGTCAGCTTCACGCCCCAGGCGCTTTATTCCCGGGGAAAGAGCCACCGGTACCCATTGGATAGGAGGCTGGGCGGACCCCAGAGCCGGTCTGGACGATGTGGAGAAGAGAAAATGTCTGACCTTAACGGGACTCGAACTCCGACCCCTCAATCGTCCAGCCAGTCGCTATACCGACTCACCCTGACGTAGTCAATGTGAATCTAATACGATCACTATACAAGCAAATGACGGCATGAAGATGTGTTCGTTTGAAGTGATGATATATAGATACATAACCATGTTGCATGAATACCGAGCCTCATGAACACACGCGTCGCGGTCATCAAGTTACCATTTACAGCCTCGCTCCGCCAAACTGTGTAACTTCCGACGGTCTGCAGTCTGTAAAAGGTAATGTGGATTTTAAATATTCATAAGTTGGCACCAAGGAGGCCATATTTGTACCTCAATTACGTAAGAACACAATCAAGAGTCATGTCGAGGATTCACGGGGCAGCGCTCTTACACGGCTCAGTTTTAATAAAAATAAAAGCCATGATTTCACGGTGAGTCACGCTGGCCGTGATATTTCGTAAAAACACGGATAATTACACAGCAGAAACCGAGGGAACAGGATTACTCATTCCACGGCGCTGCTGCTCGGCTGGTTGGGGGTTCCCCTTTACTTTGCACGTCACCGCTAGAGTGCATGCCGCGCAGAGCGAGCCCTGCTGCCTGCCTGTTTCTTGATCCTTATTTATCTTACTTACTGCGATGATACAAAGTTCCTCCGAAACGTCGGTGAACTCTTGGACTACACGGCGCACCACACGGCAAAAAAGTATTAATCTTAACATAATCACCGCTGTGAGAACCTCAAATCCAACAGTTTTATGCATTTTTTTAATTTTAAACAGGCACAAGGAATTAAGGCGTTCCTACCCTAGGAGCATCGTTGGAATTCAACTAAATTTCCGTCCCTTATTCCTGTAAAATAAGATGGGTAAGAGCGGAGAAGGGACAAAGTTGCTAGCAAACTTGATTTATTTAAGGGCTTTCCTTTCGCTTCCACACCGCCTGTCATTTTAGGACGTGAGGCCGAATGAAGAGAGTCGGTTCGCGCTGCTACGACGCCATATCATACATACACAATGCAGAAAGTGCCACGTCACTGCTCAGCCGCGTAAGAGGTGCCGCGTCCTGCAGTAAAGCGACGGTTGTAGCAAGCCGTGGAGACCCATAAAGTGGTGAGACGTCGAGGCCCCCACATTTTCTAGATAATCGGTTCACAGATGGCGGTGAGGTTAAGTAAAGCTATCCCTGTAACAGGCCGTCGAGGCCTCCACATTTTGTAGACAATCAGCTCACAGATGGCGGTGAGGTTAAGTAACGCTATCCCTGTAACAGGCCGTGGAGACCCATAGGGCTGTGAGACGTCGAGGCCCCCACATTTTCTAGATAATCGGTTCACAGATGGCGGTGAGGTTAAGTAACGCTATCCCTGTAACAGGCCGTGGAGACCCATAGGGCTGTGAGACGTCGAGGCCCCCACATTTTCTACACAATCAGCTCACAGATGGTGGTGAGATTCTCAGCATTACGCACAGGCCGCCCTCCACCTCCAAGAAGATTCCCGGTACTCATTTCTGCTACAGGCTATGCCGACCTCAAAGCCATAGTGCGGCTGGAAGGATTAGGTCAACTGAAAAATTCAGGGACCTCATCGGGAATTGAACCCGCCGCATTTACTGCCATGCACTTCCGGCTCGTCATGAACCGTAGGGGCCCCTTACTGAGTTTGATCCTACACACACAAACATACATAGAGGCAATTTCGTAGGCATCACTAATCCGTCATTTGCTCATCATGCCCGGCTGCCAACTGATTCACGTCTGTAACCTAATCTAAGGCAAGGCCGCGCCATAGCTCAAGCGGTTACTTGCTGGCTTCCCACCGCAGCGGCCCGAGTTCGATCCCGGGTTTGGTCAAGTGGGATTTGTGGTGGACAAAGTGGCGCTTGGGCGGGTTTTCTCCGAGTACTTCGGTTTCCCCTGACAATCTTCACGGTTCTGTGTATTACGATCTCTAACCCCCTCAAACGGTGAGTGTTCCGCAGAGGCAGTGTCCCCTTCTTTCCGTACATGTTCTTCGCTGACGTACGTCTCACGTGATTCCCCTTCCTTGTTTCTCTTCCCTACCTTAGGGGATGTCCGTGGTTGAGCACTCTCTCTTCCTGGGTGGCCATCATGTGGGACAGACTGTTCCCTGGACTGTAAAATTCTGTTCGGTTTTGTTGAATGTTCCAAATTGTGTTTCGGCCGCATAGCACGGCACCATGAGGAATTGAGACCTCGCAGCCACACCAGGGAAGTATTTGGCTGGTGCGAGGTAAAATGATTTGTTTTGTATACTTGATTTTACCTAAAGGACAATCTCATGCAAGAAAGATCCCGTGTTTTCGACGAAATCTCCGGTATGGTAATAATGACGTAACGAATTACGTCGCTTTGTTACGACGTTCTGGACACAGTATACACCGAGGTAGTTATGCGGACCTCGTCGTTTCGTGCCCCTAGCATTCCGTTGCAAGTATGACCCCGCCTTTCGGTTCAGCTGAGAAGCGTGCGACACGAATGACAATTGGGTCCGTCTTTTCAGCTGTATAGGCATTAGGGAGCGCTGTGCCAGAAAAGCACCGGAAATTGCTAAACACATCGCAGTTAGAGTAACATTCGTGACTGAAGGAAGGACACGTCAAACCCATCCCTGACACTGTCATGCAGAGGGTTCCACCACAGAAACGTTAGTTTGTTCTGTATTTCCATAATTCACAAATGGTTAGCTTAACAATTTAAAGTCCAATGGTTCACCATGTGTACTACATGCTTTAACATAAGAGAACTCTGTATTCTGCCCACACGGTATATCTGTGTTCCGTATGGTTCTCACAGTAAACAGCGATTATTTCCCTAAACTGCATTAACCGGTTGGGCTTTGTAGGGGAGACGTAATGTGTTTCCTGTGAGGCACGAACTGAACTCTGCATTCTGCCCACACAGTGTATCTGTGTCTTCCGTATGGTTCTCACAATAAACAGCGATTATTTCCCTAAACATCATTAACCGGTTGGGCTTTGTAGCGGAGACGTAATGTGTTTCCTGTGAGGTACGGACTGAACTCTGCATTCTGCCCACACAGTGTATTTGTGTGTTCCGTATGGTTCTCACAATAAACAGCGATTATTTCCCTAAACAGCATTAACCGGTTGGGCTTTGTAGCGGAGACGTAATGTGTTTCCTCTGAGGCACGAACTGAACTATGCATTCTTCACACACAGTGTATTTGTGTGTTCCATATGGTTCTCACAATAAACAGCGAGTATTTCCCTAAACAGCATTAACCGGTTGGGCTTTGTAGCGGAGACGTAATGTGTTTCCTCTGAGGCACGAACTGAACTATGCATTCTTCACACACAGTGTATTTGTGTGTTCCATATGGTTCTCACAATAAACAGCGAGTATTTCCCTAAACAGCATTAACCGGTTGGGCTTTGTAGCGGAGACGTAATGTGTTTCCTGTGAGGTACTAACTGAATTTGTATATATTACAGAACTCTGCATTCTCCCCACAGTGTATTTATGTGTTCCGTATAACCATACGGATTCACTTCAGCAATCACTTTCGTAGGCATCATCATCTGGCTAGCTAGTCTAACTAACGGAGACGCAATGCCCTCTGTGAAGCGAACACTGAACTGATGATATTCTGGTTTCATAGAGCGAGAAGTCTCAAGGCTCCCAGTGTCGTCAGCCAGGAAAATGTGGTAGGTAACGGGTCCCGTGGGACTCGGAAACAAGAATCACTGTACTGGCGAGGACCAGCAGCAACTTAGCAGTCAGTCTGGCTTCATACAGTTAAGACATAATCAGCGGCATGGCGTGAAAGATATATTTAGAACTTTATACATTACAACTGGGTAAAAGAAACTAAAGTTTGTTTGAACTCCAACCCAGGAAACAAAAAAAAAATTAAAGAGATTTACAGTTCGATTATAACGTATCTTAAGCAGTGCAAAGGACTAAACCTGTACTTCATTTGATATGTCTAAGGAAGTGCATGCGTAAAAACCCGCGAGGTTGGCAACAGGTGAAGTTCACAACACGCCGACTCTTCCGGGGCTGATGATTTGCAGCTCCACTGCCACTGTTTCTGCGCTGTCCACTGCTGCCCTGAACGGAGGTATCGTGTGTATTGCGCGAGAAGTACTTGCCCGTCTTCATGTTCCGGTGTGCGTCATGCCAAAGAGTGAAGCCCTGAGGTTCTCAAAGTAGTGAGTAATGACATCTTATGAGTCATAACGACGTGTGATTCGGAAACAGCCAAACGTTTCGGAGGAATATATCGCTGCCACCTTCAGATTCCAAAACGAGCAAGTTTAACTAGCCTGCCCCTGCAGGCTACTGCTGACTTCGGCGATAGGTTTTCCGAAACATCAGGCTGACGTTTCAGACGATCAGATACCCAATAAAGGAACACAGGCCGTGCCATAGCTCAGGCAGTTAGTGGCCGGTTTCAAACCGCAGCGGCCCGGGTTCGGTTCCAGGTAATGTCTGATTTGTGGTGAACAAAGTGGCGCTCAGGAAGTTTTTCTCCGAGCACTTCTGTTTCCCGTGCCAATTTTCATTCCACCAACTGCTCCACGCTCACTGTCAACATCCGGGACTGGTACTACGGGGGCACAGTGTCACCCCACCCCACGAATTAAAAAAACTGAGGGGGCACGTCCCCCCCCCCGCGGTTCTTTTGCTTGCACTCCTTCGGATATGATCAAGGCATGTAGCACGAATGGGAGAGAAGAGGGATGCGTGTAGGATTTTGGTGGGAAAGCCAGAAGCAACGAGACCACTAGGAAGATCAACACATAGACGGCTGGATAATGTTAAAATGGACATAGGCTAGGGTGGTATGGACTGGATTGATCTGGCTCAGAATAGGGGCCGCCAGTGCCTGCTTCTTGTGAATACAGTAATGAACCTTCGGGCCCCATAAAATTGGGAAATTCTTAAGTAGCTGCACAACTGGCGGCTTCTCAAGAAGGGCTCAGCTCCGTTAAGCTCGACATTCCGAACAGACTACAGTCATGTACTTTATAAGCGATGTCATTAAATGAAACCACAGCGAGACATTACGGCCGCGAGGCGTGTTTAGAATTCCGTGGTACAAGGAAGTGACGTTAAACCCAAATCCCCCCCCCCCGGCTTACATGCCGTCACCAGCTCATTACAGCTTTGAAACAGGAAAAGTGGCTCATGTGCGAGTACATATCAGTTCACTTGTTTCTTCCGCACATTTCTCGTGCACTCCTTCCAGCCAGCAAAGGAACCTGACACTCGATCACCTTCCCCTGTAACAAGACGTCAAGGCTCCAACATTTTCTAGAAAATTGGTTCACAGATGGCGGTGAGGTTAAGTAAAGCTATCCCTGTAACAGGCCGTGCAGGACCACAGGGTTGTGAGACGTCGAGGCTCCCACATTTTCTAGAAAATTGGTTCACAGATGACGGTGAGGTTATGTAAAGCTATCCATGTAACAGGCCGTGGAGGCCCACAGGGTTGTGAGACGTCGAGGCTCCCACATTTTCTAGACAATCGGCTCAACACATGGCGGTGAGATTAAGTAAAGCTATCCCTGTAACAGGCCGTGGAGGCCCATAGGCTTGTGAGACGTCGAGGTTCCCACATTTTCTAGACAGTCAGCTCACAGATGGCTGTGAGTTTAAGTGAAATTATACCTATAACAGGCCGTGGAGGCCCATAGGGTTGTGAGACATCGAGACTACCACATTTTCTAGACAATTGGCTCACAGATAAGTTAAGTAAAGCTATCCCTGTAACAGGCCGTGGAAGCCCATAGGATTGTGAGACGTCGAGGCTCTCACATTTTCTAGACAATCGGCTCACAGACGGTGAGGTTAAGTAAAGCTATCCCTGTAACAGGCTGTGGAGGCCCATAGGGTTGTGAGACGTCGAGGCTCTCACATTTTCTAGACAATCAGCTCACAGATGGGGGTGAGGTTGTCAAGCCTTGCGCGCCGGTCGCCTGATAACCCCAGGAATATTTCTGGTACTCATTTCTGTTAGAGGCTGAGTCGACCCCTGGGACATAGTGCGGCTAGTAGGTTTAGTTAATTTGAAAAATCCGATGACCTCGTCGGTAATCGAACCCGCGACCTTCCTGCTTGTAGCATAGTGCCTCAAGTAACTACGCTATTGGGGTACCCCGGTGCGATAGGGGTTATAGGTGGAACGTAATTTCGGGGTCCCTATCGGTACAATACAATTCTCTACATTCAACGCAAAGTTCCCAGTATTTTCAGAACCGCTTGGGGATTGCTGCGTTCCTGAACTATGTTCATCGTGTAACACAATGCTTTAGGACATGCGACTGTTTCCAATAACAAGATGTCGCAGTATTCACTGTAGATATGCTTCGAACCCAAAGTTCGTTAAACGTGACTGAGGAGTGTGGTTCAAGTTCTCAAGATACTGTGGCATATAGACCCGTTGCTAAGCGATGACTCTCTAAACAGCGACCGTTACTCTGTAACGGTCGCAGATGGCAGAACCAAAGAACAAAGTCAGTTGAGAGTCAGTTCTGCACTGGAGTCTGTAAAGAACCTAACCACGTGAAGCTAAATAATCTCCGCTATTAGGCGCCGTTAGCGGGAAATGGATGTCTAATGGAGACAATGCAGGCTAGAGAAGACTTCGCGTGTAGTGATTTGTAAAGTGTGGAAACCAGCGATGGTGTTACGGTTATTCGTAGTTAAGACGTGTAAATGATCAATAAATCGAGTGGTTAACCCAAACCCCGTCTGCTACGTAACAATATTTTAAATGAAATTAAGGCGGCGTTGTGTTTCGTCCAGATTATTTCGTGTAACAGACTATCTGTGTATATCAAGCCGCGCCATAGCTCAAGCGGTTAGTCGCTGACTTTCCACCGCGGCGGCCCGGGTTCGATCCCGGGTCTGGTCAAATGGGATTTGTGGCGGACAAAGTGGCGCTATGCCAGGTTTTCTCCGAGTACTTCGGATTCCCCTGCCAATCTTCATTCCACCAATTGCTCCACAATCACCCTCACCTATCATCTGGGGCTGGTAGAATAGGCCAGAAGTGGCTGCAGTACAACGGACTTAGTCCCACCCCACTAGCTATAAAAAAAATCTGTGTTTATCACAAGTCAGCAGTGCACGAGGCTCGGCCTGGAGGCCATTTCAGCTGGAACCTGACGGTCCCCGAATCTGTGATACGAGTAATGGTCGACTTCAAGCAAAAAAAAAAAAAATCTTGGCAGAATATGCCTGGCACATTCTTGTCTCTAAGAGCGCAATTCACTCCGCTTACAGTGGACACAAAAAAGCCATGCCACTGAGGACAAGGCTGAGTGACCTCGTCGGATTCCGTCTGCCACTGCACGGTAGCTCTAAGACGGCCCGTCAGCGTGATACTGATAGGTCAGCGAACCCTGCAGCGTCATGGTTAGTGCTCCCGTAATAGGAAAGCCTGGGTTCGGACTTAAGAAACTGGATATCTGGGCTGAAAAGAGTTCATTTCGTGTAGTATATTCTGGGATATGACGCAGTGTGGTCTGACAAAACTTCACTGACGTTTTGGTGGGAAGTACTGCCTCCATCTTCAGGGCCGAATAAATAATAAACAAGCGTATTTCCATAATTCACAAATGGTTAGCTTAACCAGTTAAAATACAATGGTTTACTACGTGTACCACAAGCTTTAACATACTGAAACTCTGCATTCTTCCCACAGTGTATTTGTGTGTTCCGTATGGTTCTCACAATAAACAGCGACTGTTTCCCTAAACAGCATTAACCGGTTGGGCTTTGTAGCGGAGACGTAATGTGTTTCCTGTGAGGTACGGGCTGAACTCTGCATTATGCCCACACAGTGTATTTGTGTGTTCCGTATGATTCTCAAAATAAACAGCATTGAACAACTGGCATTTCTAACGAATTTACGAAGTTATCTGTGAGGTGGGAACCCATTTTTTAAACGTTACTTCTATGAGTATCATTTTTCAATATTATTTACACGACTTTCACATTTACGCCAACTCCATCATGGTCTTCAGTGGTTTTACTCGGTCCGCGAGCAAATGCTAAACTTGGTGCCCTAATTTCACATTGCACTGCATGCTTCACTTGCAGCCCTCCCAATTTTAAATCCAAATTTCACTCTAACGCAGCCCTTATATTAATATGAGGCGTCTTCTGAAGTACTCTGCCCCATGGAGCATTAACATAAACGATTTAAATATGCGATCATGGCGGAACTGCTGTTGTGAACCGGAAGCTAGCACAGTTCCGGTAGGGTGTTCTAAACTTGCAATATCTAGCCAGTCTGTTTTATTCCAGGGAAGTTTACTTGTTTCTCTGGAGTTTAATTAACGACGCCCCCAGCAACTCCCACTGTAGAAGCGTCCACTTATTGGACAGATGTAAGGGACTGAGATGCGTTTCAACAGCGTGGTTACTTGCGCAGTGGCTAGTGAAGAATGAACTGCATACGATGGGGCGTGAAGCGGTCGTGGCCTAAATGAGGTACTATCCTACAATTCGTATGTGGGATTTGTGGTCCATAAAGTGGCGCTGGGGCGGGTTTTCTCCGAGTACTTCGATGTCCCCTGCCAATTTTCATTCCACCAAATTCTTCATCATCATAATCACCCGGGACCAGCTACAATAGGCCAATCAGTGGCCGCCGAGCCGAGTGGACCCAGTTGGACTCCACCCCCCACTAAGCGAATTAAAAAAAAAAAGTTTAAATCACGGGGGGAAAAAAAAAACTAAGGGCAAGCTCTGTCTCGGCGAGAACCCCTGAAACTTCGCGACTAGGTCACGCATAACACAAGTGGCAGAGAAGTTGCAGGATGGGCACGGCGAAGGTAACGTAAGGGGTGAGGGACCGCCTCGGGGCGGCGAGAAATTGGTACTAAACGGTGCAGTAGAACAACGTGAGGCTCGTTTCAGGCCTGCCAAAACGACGAAAACAAATGAGCGGACAGGCCACGATAAGATTCCCTCCTACGTCAGCCTTATTGTACCGACGGTCCATCCTACATATATCACGTGCAGATACGTGACGTCATAGACTTAGCGCAACTCATGAACAGAATTTCAAGCTCTACAGTTCATACACTCGAAAACAACAGCTAGACATTCCGTTATCACTGAGTCGCCATTAAAAGGACCAACGCTATACAGCTCAGTGTGGCGACTACGTTACGGTGAGGACTACCGGGCTACTGTGGTTCCATTCCCAGAGAGGGAATAAGGTTTTCTATCCTCTCCACAGCGTCAGGACTGATACCGGCGCTCATGCAGGCCCCCAGTCTCCTTTCGACGTGTGAATAATCAATGTATTCTTGTGACATGTAATTCAGATTATAAATAAAGGGACAGCAAGTGTTAGGGAAACGCTGGGAAAGTTCCCATATACAGTAGACTCTCGATTATCCGCGCGCTGTTTAACCGCTTTGCGGCTCAACCGCGGCAATGTATTTTTAAAGATTTTTTTTTTTCAGTGAGTATCACATTTGTTTAAATGTTTTGTATGACAGTCAATGTTAGTTTACTATAATTTAGAGAGAACTGTACTCGCATTTACGTCATCCATCGATATTCTCCCGTTATTTTTCTTAAAAGCTCGAAATCAGGTTNTTTTAGTGCACAGTACTGTATAATGGTATTAGATTCAATTATTTTCGTGTTACGGCATTAGGATATTAGTGTGGTTAAAATTACAGTGTAGGTGTATTTCAGTGTATAAATCTACAATAGAACAGTTTCAACTATAATAGGCTATGTACCGTACTTCAGAAGCTTTATAATGAAGAACCATTGGCCTGCATCACAAAAGGTAAGCTTAAGTAGCGTTTTATGGTGTAAAAAATTAACGATGTTAAATTTATACCGGTATATCTGGCTTGTATATGTGTACTTCGGTTTATCCGATGTTTTTGATTATCCGCGCCAAGTCTCCCCGCCATTACCGCGGATAATCGAGAGTCTACTGTACTTTTGATTGTCGGACTGCTGGCTCCAAATCGGTGTGCACCCGGAAGGCCCTGTAGGTTTTCTTGGGTTTTCCTGTGTATTTAAACAAATGATGCCATGGTTTGATAGTTTCCCAGTTGCTACTGCTACTCCTGTCACCTTCCCCAATTTAAATTAATCAAAATTAAGCTCCAAAACCGCCAAAATTACTGCTCTCGACACTGAATTCAGAAAATCATACCGCTGCACGTCCTCTGTCTCAAGCCACTGCTGACAACCATCATAACACCGTCACTTTCACACTGTCGTTATCAGAAAGACGAGAGGGCGAAGCCTGGCAGCATTCTAACACAATGAGGAGGCTGGAAGAATGCCGTCTTCTGGGATGTGGCGTCGTGTAGATCTTGCGTAAACAGACGTTTCGGAGGAACGTATCTACATAGCGCCACATCCCAGAATAAGGAATTCTTCATATTCACACTCAAATGTTACAAAATAAGGAGGCTGTTTCTCTTCCCTCCCCCTACAGCAAAGTGCCTCACACTTTTCATTTTAAGCTACTCTTCTGCTATACTTTCGCCCTCTCTCACCTACAATTCAACTCGATCAATGTATTTCGTGGTTTTCTTCGGGCCTAGAGTAGATGCTGAGTTGGTACCAAATCCCACGCTTCATATGCAGCCCTCATAATGTTAACAGCAATATTTTGCCTCCCAATGCTCATTCAAAATTTGACTCAAATTCGCCAGCATTAATACGAATACTACACGCAACAATAGAGTTACTGTTGCAATCGGGATGTTTTCTGTGAGATCAGTGCCGAGATGTTATATGGAGCAGTTGTGAGTAGCATCAGCCAACATTAATATAAAATTCGACTGAATGCAGTAAAGCCCTACCTCAACTTCTTTACTCTGCTCGTAACAAATTTCACTTCCCAACGCTCTACCTTCTTCACTTCCTAACGCTTTACCTTCTCTCCAACCCACCTTTACCAGCAGGACGAGATGCCTCTGTCTGGGAACCCTAAGAACCAGCAATCCTCTAACCCCCCCCCAACAAAATNCCCCTCCTCCTCCTTCCACGTCCTCTTGCCCCCTCCATCTTCATGCAGAACTCGTCCACACAAGACATCCAAGGCACTTGTGGGCGGACCCGTGCAACCCATCATGTAAAAACGTTAGCGGGAAGCATACAGAACAGCGTGACTAACTGCGGCAGTCGATAACACAGAGTAATTAAAAACATCAATTTCGGCGCACAAGCATTACTGCCACTACAGTTCAACTATACGTTAATCCACTTCCGGACAATAAAACAGTCGCAGATCACGTGACTTCAATGTGATAAAGGAGCAGGTCATCAACATTACATATTGTGGCGTATAGACCTGTTGCTAAGCGTCGACTCTGTAAGCAGCGACCGTTTCTGGGCAACGACTCGGGAAATATGTGGCAAAGAATACGCACGCAACAATACACTTACTGTTGGAAACGGTATGTTTTCTATGAGGTCCGTGCCGATATGTCATCTGGAGCAATGAGTTCAGTTGTGAGTAGTATAAGCCAGAGGGCAATGATGTGAGCACAGAAGCCGAAGAATCTCCATTGTTGAGAGCTGTTACCAAGCAACGACTACGGAAAACTATACAAAAGACTGAGGCTTAGCGGGTGATGTGACTTGTAAAGTGTGTAGATCAGCGGTGGAGCTGTAATTGCTTGTAGTTCCGAGTCGTGTGTATATAAGTGGTCAATAAATCAATTCGATTCAAACCCCGTCTACAGTCACACACACGTGACAATACATAGACAGGGATGCACAAAACTGAAACATCCCTCGGCATCAACTCACTGCATGATGCTCAAACTCCACACTGCAATGCACATCCACACTTCTTCGTAGTATAAAGTTCCATTCTTGGGGTGCAATTATACTCAACGCTCGGGTGACGAGCTTTCTCTGAGAAAATAATGTAGGGTTACGAGATCACAGTGATGTGTGTCTCCTTTCAGGCTCTTGAACCAGCTGACGGAGTTACCCGAAGCTTGGTGCCTGGGTAGAGCCTCAGATCCGATCCGGATATGCTGAGGCGAACATTCTCTTGCCCCTGACACACAACAAACCTCGGCAACCCCCGCCCGTAATCTGCCACCAGGCAAGCACAGGGCTACGGGCAGGCCCGTGACTTCTGATGCCTCAGCTGCTATGGCGTCAAGAAGACCGACTCACTGTTCTCGGTAGGGGCAACAAAGTTCTTTTCACCTCGACATTATCCAAGAATAAAGGCTACAGCTCAGGCGGTTAGTGGCTGGCTTCCCATTGTGGCGGCCCGGATTCGATTCCAGGTCAGGTCATGTGGGATTTATGGTGGACAAAGTAGCACTGGGGCAGGTTTTCTGCGAGTACTTCGGTTTACCCTGCCAATTCTCATTCCACCGACTGCTCCATACTCTAGTATCGGGGGCTGGTATAACAGGCCAAATAGTGGCCGACATACTAAGTGGACATAGTCTTACCCCAACCACCAAGAAATTAAATTCATTCGGTGGCCAATCCAATCATGCGTTTATTCAGTATCTCTAGTTATTCACATAGAATAAAGGGTCCGAAGCGTGTAGCTGATCACTCGCCTGCACCTATTACCGAGGTTAAGAATGTATGGAGCTACACTTCCAACCCCTACGTCCTGCTTAATTAAGCACAGGGCCAACTTTACCTCCACAGTAAGCACTCTTCTGGCTTAAGATTATTGGATAGAGTTCTGTGTAATCATACAAAACAACGGGTAATTTAACTCTAGGTATGTATTCGTAATTGCCTTAAAGAAAAAGACAAAAGCTACAAAATGCAGCGACCATCGCACAATAAGCCTTATTGTGCATACAGCAAAGATACTAGCAAAGATACTTAAAAGAAGAATTGAAAGGAAAATAGAGGATATACTTGGAGAAGATCAGTTTGGATTTAGAAGAGGAAAAGGAACCAGGGATGCAATTGGGATGATGAGAATTATAACAGAAAGAAATTTGGAAATAGATGAAGAACTCTGTGTTTGCTTCATAGACTGACAGAAGACATTTGACCGTGTAAACTGGACCAAATCAATGCAGATCCTAAAGGAAACAGGTATCGATT
>NW_019729207.1:1047877-1100207 GCF_002891405.2 Cryptotermes secundus | reverse complement strand
AGTGTTAATTAGAGTCAGAGAGCAGAGGAATATCCTACACGAAATAAGAAAACGGAAGGCTAACTGGATTGGTCATGTTTTACGCAGAAACTGCCTTCTAAAAGAAATTATTGAAGGAAAGATAGAAGGGCGGATAGAAGTGACAAGAAGACGAGGAAGAAGACGTAAGAAGATGCTGGATGACCTTGGGGACAGTAGAGGATACTGTCATTTGAAGGAGAAAGCTCTAGATCGCATTAAGTAGAGGAATTGTTTTGGAAGAGACTGTGGACCTGCCGTTTGACAGATTACTGATGATGATGATGATGATGTATTCATGGGTAAAGAAATGCTGGCCTAGTCCTGCAGTACAATGTGTACGAACGACATCACCCATGGATTGCTTCCTGTCAGTTTCTGGACTGCATAGCGTGGAAGGACGGGATGATTATGAATTCGAAAGGGTGTGGGCCTGCCTCTGTGGTTTAGTGGTCAGAATTCCTGGCTACAGATCCAGAGGTCCCCGGTTCGATTCCCGGGGCTATAAGATTTTCTGAGAAGTAATGGGTCTGGAACGGGGTCCACTCAGCCTAGTGAGGATAATTGAGGAGCTATTTCAAGGAAATAGCGGCTCCGGTATAGAAAACCGAAATTAATGACAGTGGGGATCCATTGCGCTGACCATGCGACACCCTCTATCCGCTAAAGTTGGCACTAACTCCGCCGACAAGCGGTGGTCGCTTGGTCGGTAGAGTTCGCTTACGGACTAAAACCACGGAGTTTGTTTTTGTTTGTGGAACGGAACAATTTAATGTACTATCCCAGTATATCCCTGGACGGACCGAGAAACCTGTGAATACAGTCCCTGTCCTTGTCGAGAGTCGAACTTGTCACCTACTGAGGACATTCAGGGAGAAACAGAGGAGACATTAACATTGGGCATAAATTGCAATAAAGATTATCACAAGAATGGCATAATGAAATAGTAAGCAGCAAGCTATAAAACTGAGTAAGGGCCACATTAACAGCCCCGCCGCCAGCAAATGTGGGCCTCTCAGTGCGGAAAAAACAAACAAAATTCCGTCGCCTGTAGTCAGAAAGCGACCTATGCCGACCGAGCAACCGCCGCTTGTCAGCGAAGTTAGTGCCAGCTTTAGAGGATAGAGGGTGTCGCGTGGACAGCGCAACAGATCCCCACGCCCGGTAATCTCGGTTTTCTATACCGGACCTCTCAGTGCGGAAGGCAATCATTTATCAAAAAACAATAATACATATAAAAACCAGGAACACGACGACTAACAAAACGCGACATAAATACAAAAACCGCGGTTTATAAGCGACTGCTGTACATTCTGTGACATGTGGACCCACTGCCAAATGAGAGCTCTGTAAACAGGCGACAGTGGAAGAGCCGGGAACAGCTCCGTGGACACGTTCTTCCCTCGGCAATAACAGAACATGTAATAATGCAAGAGACGTTTTATATGCGGTCCGTGCCGAGGCTATATAACGAGGACTAGTAGTTCAGTGTGGAGGCGGGTTCGAATACCTCCACCATAGCCCTGCGAATCGTGGGAGGCGACGAAAAGGGAACCCAGTGTCTGGGGGTATAACTGGACCACCCTGTTCCTGGGGGATATAAATACTGGAACCTAGTCCTCCAGGCTGGGGGAGACTCGATTCTGAGACAGTAAAATATGGTCATAAGTCCCGGGCAACTCGGACACGAGAATGACTGTGCTGGCGAGTGCCAGCAGCAATTCTAAACAATCCGTAGTCAGAGAGGGCATCGCACATCAACAATCACGAAACTGAAGAATGCCGTCTTCTGCGATGTGGCACCGTGTAGATCGTGTGTGAACGGATGTTTCGGAGGAACGTATCGTCTCCATCTTCATAAAGGCTGGGTGTTTCTCGACTGGTGACCCAGTCTGCAATCACCTTCTCAAGCTGGTTCCTCCGAAACGTCGTTTCACACACGATCTACAAGTTGCCACATCCCAGGGGTCGGCATTCTTCATAGTCACCACCGCGAAAACCTCAAATCTTACAAACCCGAATGTCTGATAGTAACAAATTCTGGTCTTGGGCCCCAGAGGGGGCCTGACACCACGACAGACTGGCCGACTAACCGTCGGTAGTGACATAGCTTAGACTTTAAGTTGAGACTTGCAGTTGTGACAGATTAGAAGCTAGTAGCAGAGGCAGGGGACAGTTCGGAAACCTAGAGGAAGCAGGAACGTCCACCGTTGAAAGCCGCTACGAAGCAACGGCAAGTGCAGACTGGGAAAACTTCATGTGTTCTGTAACTGCAGCGATCTTTGGAGTGTGTAACTGCCATAGTTATTTGCAGTTACGAGTGTAAACGTCCAATAAAGCCAATTACCAATCCAAACCCAGTCTCTAGTCACTAATCAGTGACAAGACAAAAGCACAACCGGTGTTGGTGAGGGATTTCTGTACGTGCTAATGAATATAGACGCGAACCTGCATCCAGTGATAACTAACATAGCAGGCCAAGTTTCGATCCCGCTCACAGAAGAGAGGGGCCGGCTTCCGGCGGGGTATCGGCCCTCTCACACCACCCCCTTCCCCTCCTGCTCGACTTGTCTTTACAAGCTGGTTTTAAATCTGTTTTGGGTACGAGATTTTCTCACTGTGGCGACTGCAACCACGATAGCTGTCTCGTCAGAGACAGTGCCTCACATGAACAAAGCCGCAAATTTCTGACAGTAATAAAAAATCTGGTCTTGGGCCCCACACAGGTGCTTGACACTATGACAGACCGGCTGACAGTCGGTCGTGACACAATTTTGACTACTTCTTACATAATTTCTATGTACGATCATGGCCAACCTGTGTATAAAACTACGCACGCCTAGCTCCAACGCTCATTAGCCATTTAATTAAAACAAAAGCGCTAGACAGATATTTCGCATGTACGTAACTCTGTTGGTTCACATGGTTCAAATAAAATGTTCCATTGTTTTGTTAAGATCTGTTACTACACCAACTTATCTGACAAGCGGCGGTCGCTCGGTCGGTATAGTTCGCTTGCAGACTGAAACCACAGAATTTGTAATTACACCACCAATTTCAGGACCACACATAAAACGGCTTCAGTGTTGCTCCCATTTCAGAAATTCGCAAGGCCATGTTCGTAAAACTGGCGAACTAATGAGATGACCTCCAGTGACACTACTTTCACGCCGGGTTTCTTGAAACCACTGTCACTTGATTCATACGTTATTAAAGGGACAGGGACGGATACAGAAGCACACGATCATGTTATTCGCCCGTTCTCCCTCATAAACACATAAAGTAAACTAACGCCATTCGGGTATGCTTTCTCGAGGTCCTCCCACTTCCTCTACAGTTCAATCGTTTGTTCTTTCCATCCTTCACAAACGATCGCTGACGCGAAGTAATGACAAAGATTGAGACAGCGTTGTTAAACAAATGAGTATGCTTACTAACCCTTCTGAAGTTCATCTCAATATTTATTTAGTTCTGACCTCAGAGGACGCACTCCATATATCCGTTCCATTTTGTTCTACCCTGAAAATGGAGGCACAGATACTCCAGAAATGTTGGTATCTACCAGACCACACGGTTTCACACCCTAGAAGAATGGTTCACTTTTCACTGTATAAATATTGCACACAGGCCTTACTGACTACCTTACCTCCATGCAAACCTTTCGAACGTGCCAACTATGGTACAGGGCCCACAGCTGCAGGACGCCACTGAGATCCCCGTGCATAGCCACTGTGGGTTGGCAAGCACCATCGCTGGATACGTCAGGGGCGATTTCAACTTACCTAAAACAGAAATAACCTGAGATAAATACGCGAAGGTAACAAGATACAGCCTGGAGTAGCTCAGACACAACACGATTCCTGACAGGGGGGGGGGGTTTGTGACGGAGACCACCCGGCTTATCTTCAATGGATATCGGTGTTAAAGCGACCGAGGCGTGAAGAGACCACCTAAATTCATGGGACCTTAATACAGAAAAGCACCATCTTCTGGGTACAGCGCTGTGTAGTCCACTCAACCGATGTTTCGGAGGAACACATGTCGGAGAATATGCCCAGCGTGAAAGTAGGTGGCAAGCAGAAGTTCATTCTTCGACCCTGATGGAGGCGATGTTCCTCCGGAAACGTCGGTTGAATTTCAACGGACTACACGGCGTTATATCCCAGAATACAGAACTCTTCATAACCATCGCTGTGAAAACCTCACTTCTAACATATCCAGTGGTTTTACTCAGTCCCTCTATGCAAATGAAGAGATAGTACATTAAATTAGGCCACGGCCGCTTCACTTCACGTGATTTACTATTTGCTACAACCTTCTTATCCGATGCTATACCGTCTGGGTTACTCACGACACCGTTCAATACTCTACAGATGGGTTCATGTCAGTGGTAACTATAAGTACCACGTGTTCAGCGTTACACACAGCCCTTACAGTGTACTTATGCATTCCATTTGGCAGTGCCATAGCCCAGACGGTTAGTCACCGGTTTCTCACCGCAGCAGCCCGGGTTCAAGCCCGGTTCAGACTCAGTGGGTCAGATTTTCTTAGAGTAGTTCGATTTCCCCTGCCAATTCTCATTCCACAGACTGCTCCACACTCATCATCATCATATATGTATCATCTGGGGCTGGTACGATAGGCCAATCAGTGGCCGACGTACCAAGTGGACTCGGTCTCACCGCACCTCAAGAAACTAACAAAAAGCTAACTGGGTTCTTGGCACTTGCCTGTCCATACATCAATATCCAGCTGATCTCTGCAATGGAGACGCACGCGAGTTACTTTCTTATTCAGCTCAGCCTGTCCTTACAGAAGAGGTTTTACAGGGCATTTCTTGACTGTGATCAGTGCGCCCGGGGCAATTGGCCTACTTCCGTCTTCGGATTTCCTTTCTCTCTGCCTCATCGCAATCCTTCACACTCTCCGACCGTCCTTCACGGCCAACAGGTTATCTCCGGCTTAACCCTTTAAAACACAGTGGTAAATATACTGTCACGTGTATAGGCGTGACTGGGTTGATAAGCGCGTGACTACACTTTACAGTTCACTACTACACCCATATTAGTATCCACAGTCACGTCTTCCCTGCCATTGCTCGGTAACGGCTTACAACGGCGGACGTTCCCCTTCCTGTGTTCCCGAACTGTCCACGACCTCAGCTACCAGCAGCTTCTCACAGCAACAGCATCGGCACTGGAGCAATACCTTCCCAGCCGGTACTATGATAACGCAGACGCATTTCGCTTAGGACACTCACACGGTTCCGCTGTCTAAAGAATTGAATTTTGTGGGCCCTCATATTGGGACATATAAAATTATCATACCGCTCTCTGCAATCCATTTCCCATGGGTCTTTCCTTGTTAATAATAGCCTCTTCAACTGTAACCTGCTAAGTGCTGTAGAAGACATGAAGCCCGCCCAAGAGCGAAGATGTGATAATGTGCTGCCTGGCCAGGACTACTGCACGCCTCAAGGGGGCGGTGATGCAGCAATGGTGGAATGGTGGTTAGCAGGGGGAAACTAAAGAAGCTCAACAAAACTGGCACCAAACTAGAGATGAAGCCTCCAACTCAAACACTGAGAATGTAATAATGCACAGCTCAAGGGTAGGGGGGGGGAGGCTTGAGCAATGGTGGAATGATGGTTCGCAGGGGAAAAACTGAAGAGAGTAGGCACAAATGAATGAAGCCCCCATACTTAGATACCGACGATGTGATAATGTGCCGCGTGGTAAGGACACAACAGTATCCATCCCAACCGGGCATTCATGTACGCATAGGTCAGAACTGCTGATAGTTGCGTACTGATTCAGATGATGGTAGTAGCAACAAGCTGCAGTGGAAGGCACGTCAGTAGGAATTGCAGTGTTCACCCTTGCCTAGCGGACGGCTACACAGCAGCAATAATCAATGCATCTTCTTACTAGCATATACACTTGTCTTTCTAAGCTCAGTCGGTATAGCGCCTGGCTACGGGCTGGACGACAGAAGAGTCGGAGTTCGAGTACCGGTAGGGTCAAGAATTTTCTCTTCTCCACGTCGTCCAGACCGGCTCTGGGGCTCACCCAGCCTATCCATTGGGTACCGGGGCCTCTTTCATCGGAGGTAAAGCGGCAGGGGCGTGAAGCTCACCACTCACCTCCAACTGGTGCCGAGATTAAGAAAATATGGATCTATACATCCACTCCCCCATACGCCATCATGGAGTAGTGCTTACAGTTAAGCATAGGGACAACTTTACCTTTTCACCTTGTCTTTCTAGAACTCTAGCAACCTCGCTCTTTACCGACAATCGTCCACTTTCCAGGGTGCTCTCTTGAATTGTGACATCATGAAGCATTGTATGTTGATATCAAAGTTTCAGAGGAACACTGTGCTTCCATTCTTTAGGTCCACCACGAAAATGGAAGTTACGTGTTTTTGTGAACAAGACTATACGGTGTCACAGCACAGAAGACCACAATTTGTTCCTCTCTATTGGTGAGTCACTAAGGAATAGTTTACATGAACACACTGAATCCCACCCACTCCCCAACAAATAAGCCCACAAAAATGTCTCGGGATGGGGGTGCTTGCAAACTGAGGCGACAATATGGCGGGGGCAGGGGAATGCTACGGAGCGGAAAATGCCACACCCAACCTCGCCGAGGGGTAAGCTATCTGCATGCAGGAAGGAACACAACCCCTAAAATCTACCCCTCGCAGATATACACGTGTGAATACTTGCGGTCGCGTGTCCCCGTCTCTGCACATGAAACAAGGGAAACGCAGAACTCCGTACATCGCGGAGCGGAAGGACTGGAGCGACGGTAGCTCTGGAGGTGCTCGTTTCGAATCTCGGTCGAGACACCGGCCATCCTCATGTTTTTGTGGTCTTTTGCCAGTCCCTCCAAGCACATTATACAATCGCTAATCAGGTTCAGTTAATCCGGATCGAAATATGAAAAAATGCAGTTCACAGTTGAGTACATACTTTAAAAGACACGTGGCACTTAGGAAGGCAGATGAGTCACTTGTCTGTTCAGACAAAACTTGACAAGTTTCTTACTACTGCGTTCAGAAACAAGTAAAACTTCTGAGTCTTCTTTCGATGATTAAATGTATTGCCTTTTTATAAAAGGTAAAGTTGTCCCTGTGCTTAACTAATTAAGCATTACACCATGAAGGCGTATGGGAGAGTGGGTGTATATATCTACATTTTAACTCGGTACTAGTTGGGGGTGAGTGGTCAGCTTCACGCCCCGGCCGCTTTATCCCCGGGGGAAAACGCCCCTGTACCCACTGGATAGGAGGCTGGGTGGATCCCACAGCCGGTCTGGGCGACGTGGACAAGAGAAAATTCTTGACCCTACCGGGACTCGAACTCCGACCTCTTCGTCGTCCAGCCCGTAGCCAGCTGCTATACCGACTGAGCTATCCCGGCTCACACTGTCTCTTTATATTTTTTAACTAATGGCTATACAGTTACTCATATTGTTAAATTTTACATTTATTTGTGTTCTAAATTTTCTTTTGTCTTTCAGGGCTACCATCTACTTCACTAATCCGAATAACCTCTCCCCCAAATCAATCCGGATTAGCGAGGGTTCACTTTATCTCAATTAAACCACAACTGTTTCCTTCTTAATCCTTATTCATTCATCATGTCACTCGCTACAGTCTCGATACTGACAGCAATTCCTTGTCCTCCGCAGAGTCATCTAATACCTAAATAGATTACCGTGCTCTGGCACACCAAGAGCTTACTGGAAACTGGGGGTTAGGGAAACCGCGTCCGCTGGTTGCAGTCATCAAGGCATAAATAAGTAGAATGTTCCTTCGGGGAAACAGAAAACATTGATATAAAACAAAATATATAACAAGAAGTTCTGGTATGTTGGTATTACTTATGGGAATTATTTATGAGGTACGCCGCTGAGATGCCTTCATGTGGCATGACATTTTTACCAAGTTTCATAAAGATATTTACATGCGTTTAAGCGGCCTCCGTAGTCTGGAGGTAACGTTCCCACCTCATGACTCGTAGTACGCGGGTTCAAAACCCCGGCGGAGGTCGTCGAATTTTTAAGGGCGGAAAAATTCAGGGAACAAGTTCTCCGGGAGGGACTTTAAGCTGTGTGTCCCGCGTCGTAACTTTACGGCACGTAAAAGAACCTATCCCCAAAGGGGATCACTGAGCCAAATTCCAGGACGTTTCCCGCCCAACAATAGTCTCTAAGGCCTCTGATAGATGGGAGAAGCATTATAGACACCGCTAAGCAAGTGGCCGAACTCGCTTGTTCGGCGGGACTGATGGTACGCACCATTTATCGGTAGGGTAAAGAGACTGGTAGAATATCATAGAGGGAAACACAATAGATCAAACTGGTCGCGGTGCATGGGGAAACCCACCCTCTCTACATAACTAACTAACTACATGCGTTTAAACAATATTAAGGTTTCGTCTCGGCAATTTGAAAGGTTGTAATGTTGGTATTACTGGTGAAGGCGATTTGACATGCGCCGTTGAGATGGGCTCAGGTGGCATGATATAATTACCAACTTTCATGAGGATTGGTGCAGGGCTACATGCAATATTAAGGTTCTGCGTAAGAAATCTGAGACGCTGTAATGTTGGTATTGCTGATGGGGATTATGATCGGAAGGGTTGCTTTACAATGAAGTTTCGATATTCAAATTGCGGGGGAACGGGCACATCAGGGTGCATGAAGTGCAACGTGGATCTTGGTTAGCAATACAGCATTTCTTCTTCTAGGACGGAGGAAAACTACGAAAACTTTGTATCAAGTTGGTGAAGCGTGAAGTTCATGCACACGACACATGAGCTTTAAAGGGCTATTATCGTCAGTCACGGCAAGTGTGCTGAGCTGAACTGCCCCCGTGTAGTGCAAGCAGCAGTACACAATTAGCAAGACCGTTAACAGGACATGAATGTGTCACTTCAGAGACTTCCTATGCTGACGTCACACAGCAGTTCGTCCGTCCGTGGGGAGCCGCTGATGGAAACAGTCGAGTACATGCCACAGGCCACATCTCTCGGCAGGAAAGTACAGCTGAAGCCGTCCGCGTGATTGTTTGATCACCACGCCTTGGAGACATATTGTCACGTGTATTGGTGACTATAGGGAGCCGGGACAGCGGCTGGCTACGGGCTGGACGACCGAGGGGTTCGAGTTCGAGTCCCAGTGAGGCAAGAATTTTCTCTTCTTCACTTCCTCCAGACCGGCTCTGGTGACCACTCAACCTCCTATCCAATGGACATTCGGTGCTCTTCTCCCCGGGGGTAAAGCGGCAGGGTCGTGAAGCTGACCACTCACCTGCAACTAGTGCCGAGGTCAAGATAATGTGAATCTGTACATTCAAGCTTTCGTGACGTAGTGCTTAATTAGTTAAGCACAGGGACAACCTTATTAGTGACTACAGACGGGATGGACTGGGTTTACTGACACCTTATACATTCACACGTTTCGGGATTTCAGGCAATTATTACAGCGCTATCACTATTCTACACACTTTACAGTTCACCGTTACACACGCACTATGGTTCTCAGTCTTCACTAGTCGTATCCTAGCAACGGATTTATAAGTCTCTCGCCGTCACCTCAAATCACACGTGGCGCCTTTCTTGCCATTTCTGCAACTCCCACTTCCTCATATCCCGGCAGGCTGGCGTCCCGAAACTAGACTCTTCGCGTCCAACTGCTATGCTCTACTCGGTCGCGGCTTGTGTCCTTTTATAACCCCTCGCCACGGACCACACAGAAAAAAAACACAGCCTCTATTCTTAAGGGGGCGTGTTTACTGATTCGTTGCCTAGCAATGGACATCCTATTCTTGCGCGCGTCACAACACGCGGGAATGTGTTTACCAAGTCGTTGCTTAGCAATAAGTATACACGTCACAATATGTAGGAATAGAGGAACAGCTCCATGCATTCTCAACCTCGGCACTATGTGGAGGTGGTGAACTTCACGCCTGGCCGCTTTACCCCCGAGGGAAAAATAGGCTGTGGTGGGCCCTACAGATGATCTGGACGCTGTGGAGAAGATAGAATCTCTAGCCCATGCCGGAAATCGGACCCTCATTCCTGAGTCGGCCAGTCTGTATCGTAGTCGCTACACCGACTGTAGAAAACGTTCACAGAAATAACTTCCTATTACCAGTCTATTAGTACCAATCCGACTTCTGGCACGTTGACAACGCATGAGCAACGTTGCAAACAATATGACCTTTCCCCATGCCTGCATGTAAACAGCTCGAGAACTGCTCAATGAGTTTTCACGAAGTTTTATGCTGAAGAGTTTCACTAAATTTGTCGAAACATCCCGTATAATCTGACAAGGCGTATAGCGTTTCATACCACCCATGTGTTGCTGCACTACGCTGAACACGCTGACTGCTGACATGTACAATTATCCTGCTTCTGGACATTATCCATCGCCCTGCTTTTATTTTTTTTTTTATTTTTTGCCAATTTACAATCTACTTATCCATAAAGGAAGTGACAAGTAAACGTGATATATCTTATCTCTTGGAGGCGGTAACTGCCCAGCGGCAGTTCTCATCCATTTAATTTCTTAAGTCTTCTGGCCATTTTTCTTCAATCTTCTTGCATTAGCGTGTGGGTTCGATAGTTCGATTAGCTGGTTCTCATGGCCTGTAATCTGGTTTTGGTATTTGTTAGCTTGTTTTTTGATCTCCTCCGTTATGAAGGGTATGTTGAGGCCTTCGTGGATGGTTTTATTTGATATGTACCGTGCTGCTCCTGTTATATCTCGTAAGGTTTTCGACTGAAACGTTTGTAGTATTCTGGTACTGGATGGTTTAGCGCATCCCCACAGCTCAATGCCGTACGTCCAGATGGGTTTAATAATTGCTTTATATAAATAGGACTTTATTGTCCAGGGACAGCTGTGAATGCTTTCCAATAAGCCAGCTCATCCGTCTCGCTTTTAACGTTAATTGTTGTCGTTACATTTTTATGCGTGTTTGCCACGTTAGTCTGTGATCTAAGTGAAGTCCTAGATATTTTACTTCGGATTTGGTTGGTATAATAGAATTGTTGATTGTTACTTGCGGGCAGCTAATTCGTCGAGTGGTGAAAGTAATTTGTGCTGATTTGTCATTATTAGTCTGCTTTTATTATGAACACATAAAGTTCTGGAGACAGCAAAAATTTCTCTATAAATAACGTTTGCACTGAATCCTCTTGTACTCATAAAAAAAAGTACAACAGAACGCTGTTCTTCGGTAGTTCACTCAAGCACGGTCTCCCTTTTGACTACTGAAACAAGCCTCTGAACATGCGCATGCGCGTCTGATACACAGACTGTGCTGCTACCTAGTGATACACATAGAAATCCTATTATATCCATTACAGCTGCTTTACTTTCACCTGTGACCAATCTACTGACTCCCTCGATCTGAGATTCCCATGGCGGCGATCACTGTAAAGATGTGACGTCGTGCGCAAAGCACAATAACGTTCGCACACTGGCTTCGTCGGACGTCCTGGTGTCGAAGCTAGGCGCTGTTCAACGGCTTCCCCGTTTGTTTCTGCTAATGCGCGTGTAACCACCGACATCATTCGCTTCTGCTTACCACACTTACGTACGGACATTCTCTTTCCTGTCCTTGTCAAGGTTAAAAGGGACGACACGGAAGAATTCGGGCCACGAAAGGAAGCAGCAAGAATTCAAAGGCGATGTTTCCACTACTAACCATTTCGAAAACATCAGCCCGGATCCTAACTGAATACATCAGAAACAAAACAACACAGGATACCGTCGGTCCGAACAGCTTGACGTAACGGCAGAGTAGGTGCTCAGTTAGAATTTCGGGCGGAACATCAGCTATCACGGCAGAACTTCGACTTTCCTCACTCCCTCAAGGCCTTGACTGGACCTGCACCGCCCTCCAATTCGCCATTCATCGACGAACCTGAAATTTCGACGCTAAGCCGTCCAGATATTGACCGCATCGTAGAATAAGTCCCCTATCAGAAATATGTACAATCAGGATAATGTTGCGTACATACTCGTTGCTAGGCAACAGCAGCGAAACAAACAGAATGACGTCCGTGCTAGGCGGCAGATTCTTAATACGCAGGGATAGACGGTCGTTGCTAGGGGATGAGTCAGTAAATAAGCTCCCGGTACAATAGACATGCGCGCAACAATGTATGTATTGTTGAGAAACGGCGTTTTCTACGTGGTCCGTGCCGAGATGTTACAATCAAGGGAGCTAGTGAATTGTCAGTTCATGCAAAGCCTTTACTGACAGAAGACTTGTACGTAGTGCAAAAGCAGGAATTCTCAATAACACGCTACATGTGCGAAACGTACATTTGACGAAAGGCCAAGCGTATTCATAAGAGACAAACCCATCTTCTCGTCAGAGAGGATGTTACATAAGGACTAATACCACAAGGGTTCATTTGGGGAAAAATATCTGGTCGTTGGTCTCAAGGGGCTTGACGCGAAGACAAACTGACTGGCGGTAAACCGCCAGACGTAGAGTATCTCTGACTTTTGACTTTGTCAGTTCACTTCTGTACGGGAGTCTGTGACAAGAAGACTTAAGATTTTCCCCTGTTAAAACCCGTTACCAGGAAACGTCTAGACCGAGAACACTTATTATGTGACGTAATGTGTTTCCTTTGAGGTACGGACTGGATTTGTATACATTACAGAACTGTGAATTCTGCCCACACGGTGTATTTGTGTGTTCCGTATGGTTCTCAAAATAAACAGCGACTGTTTCCGGCTGGGCTTTGTAGCAGTGACGTAATATGTTTCCTGCGAGGTACGAACCGATTATATATTATTTAGCAGAATTTCAGTCTCTAAAGAATTAGACGTGAGCAAGTTTCACCGAGTGGACATAAGGCTGTTGCTGCCTTCACAAGCGAAATGCCACACTGCTGCCGCTTGTCGTCTGGCATACATCCAGTATCAAGACGGATATGCTCACGCCAGGAGTGGCACACCTGCACATCGTGTCAAGTTACTCATCCCACCGCATTTACACACTACTCAGACTTTATCGTGCACGCAGCAGCCGTAAATCCAGCAAACTGTGTACACGAATGGATATTAAAGATGTACGACTGGAGGCATGTCACCGGAGGTTGGGTGGGGTAATTTCTGGTTCAAACCTTCCACCTCAGGGTTCAGCCTATGGGCGGATCTTGACCGCTGTTCATAGCGCCGTGTGTTTCAATGCGGAGACTCAAAAACTGTGGGGAGATAAAAAAAAAACGAACTCCGTGGCTTTCAGTCCGCAAGCGAACTATACCGACCGAGCGACCGCTGCTTGTTGGCGAAGTTAGTGCCAACTTTTGCGGATAGAGGGTGTCACGTGGTCAGCGCAACGGTTCCCCACGGCCGTTAATCTCGGTTTTCTAGACCGGAGCCGCTATTTCCTTGAAACAGCTTCTAAATTAACCTCACGAGGCTGAGTGGACTCCGTTCCTGACCCACCAATTCTCAGAAAATATGGTAGCGCCCGAGAATCGAACCCTGACCTCTAGATCTGTAACCAGGAACTCGGACCACTAGACCACAGTAAACTAAATTCTTAAATTGCCTAAGCATAAGCCTATAAACAAATTTTCTAGCTTCCTCCTATCCCTGAGAAAAAATCCTGGCGATGTCCACGGTGGGAGGGTGTAGTGGATTCATCTGGCTCAAGATCTGCACCTGTGGTGGGCTCTTGTGAACACGGCAATGAACCTTCGAGATTCATAAAAGGTGATGAAGTTCTTGCGTGCTGAGCGACTACTAGCTTCTCAAGGCAGACTCCGCTTCATGCAGTAGGTTATTTACTTCACTAGCATATACCGGTGTCCACACCGACCCTGGGGCCCACCTGGCCTCCTGTCCAATGAGTACCGCGGGCTGTTTCCCCAGGCGTAAACCGGGCGGAGCGTAAAGTTAACCATTTACCTCCATTTAGAGCAGAGATTAAAAATTTCCACCACTCCCACATGTTTCATGGCGTGGTGTTTAATTAAGCACAGCGATAACTACAGATTTTAATATTAATAATATATTGATATATATTAATTATTATTATTATTATTAATGTTTCATATAAGGCCCGGTGAGAGAGGTAAGCAGCGTTCAAGCCCCAAGCTTCGAAAATGTGACATAGTTCAAATATTTGTGAAAAGCAGAAATAAATCAAATTTGCATCCATGAAGAAATTATAAGTAGATCAGGGAAATGCTTGCTAGAATACAGTTCAGAACACTTAGAATATTCAAAATATTGTCACTTCTGACACGTCACGTAGTATGAGTGACTCTCGACGGCGTTTTATATTACATATTGGATTTATTGACTACTTATACACACGACTCGGAACTACAAGCAATTACAGCGCCATTGCTAATCTCCACAATTCACAAATCACCATAGCACCCGCTCAGCCTTTTCCAGCCTGCTGTTTTTCACCAGCCGTTCCTTGGTAACGGCTTCTAACAGTGGAAATCCTTCAGCTTCACGTGTTCAGATCTACTGCTGAGGTCGTGTCCGTTGCTGCGGGAACGTGTTTACAGAGCCGTTGTCCAGAAACGCCTATATCGCGATCGTTGCATAGCAACGGCTATACACGCTACAACAAACAGCACAGCAGGTTTGCCTCTTTTTTTTCTGAGTGAGAAACTTTGTCCCAAAATTTAAATGAGCAAAGCAGACTGAGCGTGATAAAATCTGTCATTCCCTGCTAAAGAAGACACATAAAGTCTCGCGCAAGTGGTCGCCCGAGACGTTCTCACTTCTAAATCTCCATGTCATAGAAGCTGAGGGTTCCTGGATCAGAAGGGCTGCAAGGTTGGGAGGCTGCAGAAAACAGCATAACGAGAACCCCCTTAACTTGTACTCCTCTCCAAATACTGTTATGGTGATTAAATCGACGATTATGAGAGAGGACCGGCATATGGCCGTTATAGGAGAGCAGAAATGGATACATAATTTTGGTCCGAAAACCGGAAGAGAGGAGACTTCTTGGAATACCTAGGGGTGTAGCATTGGGGTAATACTACAAGAAGTTCTGGGAAGAACTAATCGCCTAGTTTCCTTTCACTACATATTGCGTATTGATACGACACGGACATCACAGAAAACACCGCATCCAGGTGTTCTATTATAGAGTATTTGTTGCCGAAGAACGTGTTTACTGAGCCGCTGCATAACAACCACCTCATAAGCCTACTTTTTTTCTCAGAATAACGAAAGTAGGCTAAAAATAGACGTTAAGGAAATACGGTGGAACGCTGCTGACTGGATATATCAGGCTCAGGACAAGAAACCAGTGGAGAAGGTTCTTATGAACCCAGTGCTGAACCTTTGGGTTCCATAAAATACGGAGTGGTTGGGCGACTGTCAGCTTCTCAATAGTGATTCTACCACAATGAGCTAGCTGCCAAACGAGTGCTCAGTTTCGCTCCGTGACTGCGCGTTGCGAAAGCATCAGATGTCGGCTCCTGCGAAAGGTCACGTGGCGGGTTCCTGTGGTCGCTAGTCCCGCGGGACAGATCATCTACTTGGCGGACAGACACACACAGCCCCCCCCCACCCCCTACAGTCATCCCATTCTGCAAGCGGCATGGGACATCCACAGGAGCCGTGTCTGTGTGTGACTACGTCACGAGCCTGCAGCTACTATCGTCCGCTGTTATTAACTCACCGATCAGGCTTACTGCCTGTTCCGGCCTCTGCAAATGCATTTCCAATTTGTCTGTACAGTAAACCCTCGCTAATCCGGATTAACTTGGGAGAGGGTCATCCTGATTAAGCAATCATCCCGATTAATGATTAAAAACGTAGCCCTAAAAGATAAAAAGAAAACTTGGAACACAAATGATTGGAAAATTTAATAATATAAGTAATTCTGATGAAAAAAATATATCACTGCAGAGCCTTTATTTAAAAAACCATTAAAAGACAATGCGTTTATTCAACGACAGAAGACTCAGAAGCTGTACTTGTTTCTGAACGTAATAATGCAGGTTTGAAGGAAGTGTCTCAAGCTGTCTGCATAAATAAGTGACTCGTCTTTTTTTTCAGTAGCTCTTCCAGCCCATTCAAGGCCCAGGCCTCTTATTCAGTTCCGCAATCATTTTTCACAGACAGTAGGGCTCCTTGGACGAGTGATCAGCCCGTCGCTGGCCGCTACCTAAACAAAGAATAAACGCATACAAACACCAAACATACATGCCCTGGGTGGGATTCGTACCCACGATCCCAGCGTCCAGGCGAGCGAAGACAGTTCATGCCTTAGACCGCGCAGCTACTGTGACCGGCAAGTGACTCATCTCCTTCCTAATACCACGTGTCTTTTGGAGTACGTACTCAACTGTGAACAGCATTTTTCATTCTTCGGTCTGGATTAGCTGCAACCGGAGTAGCGAGGGTTTCCTGTATTCTGTAACGTTTTCATATAAAGGGAAGATAACCAACTTATTCCCTGCCCGGTGTTTCTAGTGGAACCTTTGGCAGTTCTCACGCGTATCATTCCTACTTCATGTTCTAAGAAACACAGAGTGGGACTGGAATAAAACCAAATTGTGTGGTGGAAGATTTTGACAAAAAATTGTTATTAATCAAGGAGACAAGGGTGTGCATTCTATTCCTGATCCTGTTTCATATACGTCCTTCTATACGTATACACAAAATGTCGCAGCAGGAAAGGTGAATATTCTGGGTGGTCAAAGTATTGGTAATTCCAAGCAAGAAAGTGTATGTGCACATGTGTCCTATTCCGAACGGTTTCCGAGATACAGCGGTTTCACCGTACTATTAACTTCCTCGGCTTCCTCCCGTATTCCTCCCCAGTCCTATACGTTAAGGAATGATACATCGAGACCGACTTCTAAGGCTATCTCCCAAGAATAACATACACAAATACTCAACCGTACACCGTATATACTATGGCATGTAGATCCAATGCTAACAAGCCCCAAACAACTAGAAAACGTCTGTTAGTTACTAGGCAACGGCCTCGTAAGCAGCAACAGAGGAAGGTGTTTTCTATGGGATACGTGCCGAGATGTTATAAGCAGGACAAGTTTAGAGTTCAGTCAATCGGTTAGTGGAGTGGAGCCAGTTGGTTAGTGAGTGAGTGAGTTAGAGGACCGCTGCGGTACAGTCGTGAGCTGTTGCTGTGAGAAGCTGATAGCTGAGACACGGGGATAGTTCCCGAACGTCCGCCGTTGGTAGCCGTTACCAGACAACGACTGGTGAAGACACAGCAGGCTGAGAAGACTTAAGTGTGTGCTCTAGTGATACTGTATATATATATATATATACTTCACATATCCACATCAAAGCTCATATCACAGACACGTTATACCGCAACAAAAGACTGCTCGCTGATTCGTAACCCACTACATATCTTTTTGTTCATACGTGTTAACGTTTAACAGTTCGTTGCTATGGTAACTCGAGGCATTGATTTAAGAGCTCCGATCTCACAGTTACAATACTTCTTTGTACACGTTCTTAAGGATATATTTTAATACAGGCCTGTGTTTTGCAACAAAGTACACGGAATCTCGACTCGGGCAACTGTATTCTTCATAAGCCTACGTTAGTTCCACAACAAATAAAAGTAAGATTAAACAGAACTCCATTCATTACTTCCCAGTGCAACGAACTGGCTGGAGTGACAGCCTTCAGCTTTCTCTGTTCACTGCCAGTATTCGTGGTAACCATCTGTTTTGGCACATTGCCAGGTGCTGCATCTTAAAACACCCAGTGGGCCTTAAAACCCGGTATCACAGCCTAACAAACCACATTATTGGGGGAATGGGGGCAGATACGTCTTGACATACATTGACAGATGCACCTTTCGGGAGTTCCTTGTAAAGTAAAGTGTCGATTAGGGCCGCGCCACAGCTCAAGCGGTTAGTCGCTGGCTTCCCACCGCGGCGGCCCGGATTCGAGCCCGGGTCTGATCAAGTGGGATTTGTGGTGGACAAAGTGGCGCTGGGGCAGGTTTTATCCTAGTACTTCGGCTTCCCCTGCCAAACTTCATTCCACCAATTGCTCCACAATCACCCTCACCTATCATCTGGGGCTGGTACAATAAGCCAGAAGTGGCCGCAGTACAAGGGACATAGTCCCACTCCACTAGCAATAAAAAAAAAAGTGTCGATTGGAAAGCGTAACATTACTGTTCACGTACCACCCAAATCGTGGCCTTCTAAACACGGGACATCGGCCAACAGCACTTGGCTGACATTGGATCTGGGTACAGTGGCTCACGCAGTATATGCCTTCAAAGTTCCCTTACACATCCAAAGTTTCAAAATATGGCCCATATTTATTTATTTATTCATACCGAAGAGGGATGAAATGACAGGAGGTTGGAGAAAACTGCATAATGAGGAGCTTCATAACTTGTACTCTTCTCCAAGTATAATTAGAATGATTAGAAGGAGTTGCAAGTATGACTAGAATGATCAAGTCAAGGAGGATGAGGTGGGCAGGGCATGTAGCACGAATGGGGGAGGTGAATACAAATAAGGTATTGGTGGGAAAGCCAGAAGGAAGGTGACCACTGAGAAGACCAAGGCGTAGGTGGGTGGACAATATTAAAATGGATCTTAGAGACATAGGATGGGATGGTATGAATTGGGCGGATCTGGCTCAGGATAGGGACCAGTGGAGGGCTCTTGTGAACACGGTAATGAACCTTCGGGTTCCATAAAATGCTGGGAAGTTCTTTAGTAGCTGCACAACTGACAGTTTCTCAAGAAGAACTCAGCTCCATAAGTATGTAATTTTATTTATTCACATTTGCTTGCAGCCCTCCCATTGGTAACATCAGAATGTCGCCCTAATATAGCCCAGCATCATATAGCGAAGGCGCTAGCTAACACACGACTTAACACGGTATATCTCCATAGCGCGCACTTTGTGCTCCGTTCGGCCTCTCCAAGGGCTCTTGTAGCGGTGGCGGAAGCCATACTTCCTGGCAACCGACCAGCGACAAACTTGTCACTTCTGCCTACGACAGACTCACTAAAAAGTCTGCCTCGTACCGGAAGCCCCTGCGGTCCGCGTGGAGCGTGCATGGAGCATATACAAGCATCCCGGTGTAGATTTCTGTGCGTTGCTTCAGTCTGTGGGCTACAGAGCGGCCAATGGAAGGAACTACACATGGTTTGGAGGGCAGAGGCCGTGGCATAATCGAAGAACAGCAAGCCCTCGCTAATCCGAAGTAATGGGGGTGATCCGGATTAGAGAAGCAAAAGATAGCCCTAAAAGACAAAAACTCAGAATAGAAATAAATGGAAAATTGAATAAGTAACGTTAATGAACGTAAAAAATATCACTCTAGAGGCTTTATTTAAAAATTATAAAAAAAGAATATTTATTCATCGATAGAAGACTCGGAATTTCTACCTTCTTTTTCGTGACGATGCAGGTTTGATGAAACCATCTCCAGTTTTGTCTGAACAGACAAGTGACTCATCTGCCTTCCTAAGTGAGAATGTCTTTTTGAAAAGTATTTACTCAACTGTGAACAGAATTTTTCATTTTTCTATCCGGATTATCCGGCATCAGGATTAACTATAACCGGATAATCGTGGGTTTACTATACTATCTGGGCACATTCCTGGAGGGGACTGAGGAAACCCATGAAAAACCTCAATCAGGATATCCGGTGACTCGGCTGATATTCGAAACGAGCACTTCCCGAATACAAAATACAAAATTGCAGAGCGCTACCGTTATGCCACCCTGCTCGGTTCCAGCTTGTCAAGAAATTCTTAGCCCTTTACCGGGCGTCTTACCTCTGGAATTCGACTTCCTGACTTAGGAGGCCCACACACGTACGAGTCTGGCTCGCGAGTCCGACTCGGCCCGGGTTCCAATAAGCCAAAATCGTCCGTGTTTGGGTCGCCACGATCATACGTGTGGTGAAATTAATCCGAGCCCGGATCCTCAACGTGCCACACTCGTGCGTGCATGGGCCGCCTAACACGAGACCGGGAGTTCCCCTAGCTGTAAGACTTCAAATACAAGTTATAATATAAACTTGTAATCACAGTGTTGTGCCATTTTTGCTCAAAGCAAAAACTGTGGAGCCGATGCTAGCGAACGGCTCTGAAACATTCGCTTCCGGGAAACGGCGGCGAAAGACAACTGAACGACGTCCGTTGCTAGGCAGGAGATACTTAATGAAAGATAACCGCTGCTAGGGAACGGCTCGGTAAACGCCTTCCCGCAGCAACGGATACGCATACGAGAATGTACGGCGTTGTCCGGCCGGGCCGTGCCGAGGAGTTATAAGGAAGGCAACTGGAGCAACCAAGTCAGTTCTGTACAAGAGTCTGTGAAGAAAAGAATTCAGTTGGAAGGGAGCAGCCATTCAGATAGGACTTGAGCGCGGAAGCTGAAGAATCTCCACTGTTAGAAGCCGTTACCTGACAACGACTGGTAAAGACACAACAGGCTGGAAGAAACTTAGCGTGTGCTGTGATAATTTATAAAGTGGAAGATTATCGATGGCGCTGTAATTACTTGTAGTTCCGAGATGCGTATAGGACTGGTCAGTAAATCCAATATCCAATCCAAAACCCCGTCTACAGTCACTCATACACGTGACAGTGTTAACCGATGTTACAATANCGAGGCTCGCATAATTTCTAGACAATGGGCTGACAGATGGCAGTGAGGTTAAGTAAAGCTATCCCTGTAACAGGCCGTGAAGGCCCATAGGGTTGTGAGACGTCGAGGCTCCCACATTTTCTAGACAGTCGGCTCAAAGGTGGCGGCAAGGCTGTCAACCTTACGAACCGACCGCCCTTTTTTTTTCCCCTTGACACTACAGCCCCAGTGAGCCTAGGGCTACCTCCATGAACTTCTCCGTTCACTTCGGTTTTTCTACATCTTAGATATTCGGTACGACTCCTTGGGCGGGTGATCAGCTCGTCGCAAGGCCTCTACCTGTACACAAACACAGAAAAACGCACACACACAAACTAAACATGCATGCCCTGAGTGGGATTCGAACCCACGATCCCGGCTTCCGAGCGAGCGAAGACAGTACATGCCTTAGACCGCTCGGCTACCGTGACCGGCCGACCGCCCTTTACTCCCAAGAATATTCCTGGTAATCATTTCTGTTAGAGGCTGAGTCGACCCGAGGGCCATAGTGCGGCTGGAAGGATCAGGTCAAATGAAAAAATCCAATGACCTCATCGGGACTAGAACCGGCGATCTTCCGGCTTGTAGCATAGTGCCTCAACCAACTACGCTACCGCGTGCAATAATAATGATAATAATAACCTTGTGTGTGTATAAGCTATACAGGGTGTGCTGTGTTCGTAGCACGGCACCGCCTCAACGTAAAGGAGAAGGAGGAAGGAAGGAGATGAATAGCGATATNTAATGATAATAATAACCTTGTGTGTGTATAAGCTATACAGGGTGTGGTATTCCATGACATGACGGAGTAAGTGCTCGTAGCACGGCACCGCCTCAACGTCAAGGAGAAGGAGAAAGGAAGGAGATGAATAGCGATAGGACCCTGAAGTATAAAACGAATCCGGAAGGTGTACGGAAGAAAGAATGGAATAAAGGAAAGAAAGATACAGAATGAGAGGGGTGAAGATTCGGTAAACAAAATTATTCTACCCGAGAAACTCCAAAACAGCCTGGAAGATTTAATTAATATGCACAAACGATGAAAGGTCAACACCATTTTCTGTATTGCTGGAGTCTGATCTGTTGTAAATGTGGCCCCAATGGAGATATCTGATGCTGAATTTTCAGGTAGAATTACAGTACGTAACAACAACAACAACAACAACACTAATAATACTAACAGTAATAACAATGTTACGGCCCAAATTAAACTTGCATGCATGGTGCCGATTGCAAAATAGCCTATGTCTATTAGCACACTGATTTTATAACACGCTGAAAAGAGACTTTCCCGGACGGTAAATTTGGCTGCCATTAACGAAACAAAGCGCTAAAATTATCTGCCGCTCTGTTCAACACGAAGTGCATGTGTGTACAATTAACATGAGCATAACAAATAATTAGCATTTAAAAGGCCAAATGGCCCACGGTTACATGGACAGAATAATAGGCCCGTCCAGAACTGAAGGAGTGGTTGCGTAGTTGGTTGATGCACTATACTACAAGCCGGAAGGTCGCGGGTTTGATTCCCGATGAGGTCACTGGGTTTCCCAATTGACTTAATCCTTCCGGCAGCACTATGCCCTTGGGGATCACTCAGCCTCTAACAGAAATGAGTACCATGAATCTTCCTTGGAGTAAAGGGCGGCTGGTGCGTAAGGCTGACATTACCGCCATCTGTGAGCCGATTGTCTAGGAAATGTGGGAGCCTCGACGTCTCACAACCCTATAGGCATCCACAGCCTGTGACAGGGAGAGCTTTACTTAACCTCACCGCCATCTGTGAGCCGACTGTCTAGAAAATTTGGGAATCTCGACGTCNTTTACTTAACCTCACCGCCATCTGTGAGGCGATTGTCTAGAAAATGTGGGAGCATCGCCGTATCACAACCCTATGGGCCTTCACGGCCCATCTGACGTGCAGACAACACAGTGTCCCGGGTTCATGCAGCCAACGCAACTGCCAGTATTTTTCCGGGGTTTTCCATGCTACTCATCATTCCACCCAGTGTTCCATACTAACCTATTAGTGCCCCCTGAGGTGTGCAGACAGGCAGCACAGTATCAGATCCACAGTCTCTAATTTGGGGGCTTGATTCCCGACAGGTCACTTGCTGACACACTGACAAAGCTTAGTATAACAGGACATCGCAGCGGCGTCCGAGAACAATTTATTCACTTCCTTTTTTATTTGTGGTTGTTTATTTAACGACGCTGTCAGCAGCTCACAATATATGGTGTCTGATAGGATAGTGAATAATGAATTAGAAAGGATGTCTCACCCCAACCCAAGAAAATAAAAAAAAAAATTAACTTGGCTACTAACACAGAATTTGTCTTGAGGGACAGGGGAAAACAAAGTGATGTTAGGAGAGCTGGTTCCCACACTAAGATTTGAACCTAGGGCCTCCTGAAAACGACGAAATTCTACTACTCACTCTCTCGCGACGCTCGAAGGTGACGGTAGTAGTGGCAGTAGCAGTAGGCCCAACAGGCACGGGCCATTCCGATATATCAGATGACCTCCGTATGAAACCCGCAACACATTCAGACCTGCAGTCAATACGGTGTACAAATAATAACCCCATGCTTGCAGTAAGGCGGAGAAAAGAGGTCCGATGGATGGTGACGACGTCGGAGTGTGACGCGACGACTCCCTTTCTCCGCCTACTGTTATCTCCCCTTCCAGTCCGCCTCCGTCTCTGTCTTCCAGCCTACTCAAATCATATTTGTAACGGAGACCGGGTATGTTTTCTGTGAGGTTCGCACTTGAGCTTAAAAACTATTCCGATTAGCTTCGGGCTTTTAAGACTGAGTTTCACGGCTCCCATAACCGTAAGACACCAAGATATTGTGACATGACGCCCGAAAGCCGGAAGAGTCAAGTAACAACAGACGATGATTGCTATGCAACGAATATAGAAGCAAAAATTGAGTAACTTCCGTTGCTATGCAACGGCGCTTTATACACGCCTTCCCAACAATAAAGAGGTTGTGTTTACTGCGTAGTCCGTGGAATTTATTTATAAAGAAGAGTTCAGATGCGAAAAGTTAGTCAAGTTTCAAGACGCCAGTCTGCCAGGATATGAGCCTGGGAGCAAAGGAATTAAATTTATTCGAGTCTTCGGAATTGGCAGCTACAGAATCCGTTACCAGGATACGACAAGTGAAGACTGAGAAACCTAGTGTGTAACGGTGAACTGGAAAGTGTGTAGAAGAGCAATAATGCTGTAATTGCCTGTAATGACGAATTACGTGAATAAGGTGTCAATAAATCCAATCATCCAATCCAAAACCCGTCCTATAAGCCACACGCAGGCTCCTCCCCCTTCATATGACAATATGATCGTGAGTCCCGAGGGACTCGAAACCAAGAATGACCGTAATGACGAGCACCAGAAACAAATTTACCCGACGCGACTCGGGCTCTCAAGATATGAACATCTTGCCTGAAAACTGCGGTCTGTGGGAATAAATAGTTCAAAACCTAATTAACGTATTATAATTAATCTGCGGCGGGGAAAGAGTGCATGGTAAAGGGATGGGACTGCTATATATATATATATGTACACAAGGGACGCATCGATCGTGTCGCAAAGCACGGTCACTTGTAGTGTTTAGTGTGGGCACTTTGTTCTACCCTCGCCCCATTTATGAGTTCGATGAAATGCGTGGCTGGAAAACTGCAGTCGCGCCGTTCGGCGCTGCGCACGAACAAGAAGTGAGGTGTCCAGTTGACTGACATAAATACAATGATCCCCTATATAGGAACAACAGCCAGGGGTGCCTTTTGAAACGGTCAGTTGTGCGTCCTTACTAATAGCATTACATAGTATATACTAGTACAACATTCACTTCTACGCGCGCCACAAACAGTTTCCAAGCAACTAAATTGGTTCTCCGTATACGAATTATGTCATGCCGTTGCTATGCAACATATTAGTTTCAGCTGAATAATCAACAGGGGGAAGGGATGAACGAGTTGTCTCATAGTTCCCAGTTTTTTTTTTGTTGTTGTTGTTGTTGTTGTATTAAAATGGTCTTAAGATCGAATTCCGATGTTTGTAACGATACAGACTTCCGCTAAACTCCTCTATCATATTGAAAAGTCAGAAAATTATCTTCTGGGATGTGATGTCGTGTGGTCTGGTAGAAGTTCACAAATGTTTCGGAGGAACGTATTACCTCAGTCTTCAGGATCAAAGTGCGCAATCTCAACTGTCTACTTATTTTTTGTCGTTACTTCCTTGGCTTACACTTCGACCGAAACGTCGCTGAGTTCTGATTAACAGCGCCACATCCTTCACAGACATCGACGTCAGAGCACCATACCAACAAGCAAGCATGACGTCACAGCTTCAGCCTAACACTTCCTGCGAGAAGTGTCTGCGACATAAAACGTTTGTTAAATTAATCGGCACACTTTTCGTTCAACATATTTTTATCTTCCCAGTAAACATGTACTGGGAGCTATTCCTGAGATGGGCGCCGAATCCACGTAAAGTGTCTGTGCTCGATTTTAACCAAAATCAGAAAGTGTCGACAAATTTATCGCCACCGTATTCGACAGCAAAATGCTGAGGTGTGGGGAAGAAGGACACTATTATTACACAACGAGGAGTTTCATAATCTACGCTCTCCGTGTAATGGGAGCACGCGGTAGCGTAGTTGGTTGAGGCACTATGCTACAAGCCGAAAGGTTGGGGGTTCGAGTCCCGATGAGGTCATTGGATTCTCTTATTTGACATAATCCTTCCAGCCGCACTTTGGCCCTGGGGTGGATTTAGCCTCTAACAGAAATGAGTACCAGAAATCTCCCTGGGAGTAAAGGGCGGCCGGGGCGTAAGGCTGACCTCACCGCCATCTGTGAGCCGACTGCCTAGAAAATGTGGAAGCCTCACAGATGAAAGGGAGGTTGTCAGCCTTACGCGCCGGCCGCCCTCTACTCCCAGGGAGATTTCTGGTACTCATTTCTGTTAGAGGCTAAATCCACCCCAGGGCCAAAGTGCGGCTGGAAGGATTATGTCAAATAAGAGAATCCAATGACCTCATCGGGACTCGAACCCCCAACCTTTCGGCTTGTAGCATAGTGCCTCAACCAACTACGCTACCTCGTGCCCCCTGCATACATGGGGGTGAAGAGAAATTAAACAAAAATTCCTAGAAAGAACTAATCACCTACTTTCCTTTGATGTGACACGAACCGCAGAGAAAAAGAAAACAAATACTCGATCGGTCGACCGACCGACCGAAACATACACACAGGGACAAGGTAATTTCATATGTCTTTTGTTTTCTTCAAAATAATGGCGCTGAAATGGTGGGAAAAGTGAAGGAAAGAAACCACTTGAAGACCTAGCGTCGATGGGGGATAATATTAAAACGTATGCTAAACATTTACGTTTTGGGGGTGTGGCCTGAATTAATTTGGCTAAGAACAGTGACCCGGGGCAGGATAATGTGAAAATTGTAACAAACCTCCGGTACAGATTATCTACACTGTGTCTAAAACATTTTTGGGGAGGTGTCAGCTGGTGACTAGATTACATTTTCAGCATAATGTAGTGCATGGAGCCGTTACTATGCAACGACCGTGAGATAAGCTAATACATCAGGGTCGCTTCTAGGCAACGGCTCGGTGAACGCGTTCCCGCTGCAACGGATAAGCTTGCAATAATAGAGGTATTGTTGGAAAATGGTGTTTTCTACTCGGTCCGTGTAAAAGGGTTATGAGGAGGACAATTGAAGTAAGAAAAGTTCAGGAGACAAACCCATCGTCTCGTTAGAGAGGATGTTACATAAGGACTACGAGTGAAGGGGTTCAGTTGGAAAAAAAAAATTGTGGCTATGAGTCTCAAGGGGCTTGACCACAAGATGAACTGATTGACCATAAATCGCCAGTCGTAAAGTAACTCTTGACTCTGAATAGGTCAGTCGGAAGGGAGCCGCCGTTCAGATAGGACTTGGGAACGGAAGCAGAGGAACAGCCATTGTTAAAAGCCGTTATCAGGCAACTACTAGTGAAGATACTGCGGGCTGGAAAAGAGCGTGTGATATGTTAAAGTGCGGATCTCAGCGATGGCGCTATAATTAAGTGTAATTACGAGTTATGAGTTAAAGTGGTCAATAAATTCAATATCAAAACCAAAACCCCGTCTGTAGTCACTCCATACTACGTGACAATACACGATGCGGACCAAAACCTCCAAACCGGAGATTTCGAATAAAGGCAACTTCTCTTCCTTAAGCCAGCGTATTCAGACTTAACGGAGGCCTGTCAAAGATGCCTTACACACACACAACAGCCAAGGAACTAAGTATCTAGAAGTATGCTATTTTATGTAGTTAGTTACGGACTGTAACCATGTCAAACACTCGGGCACTTCAAAGCCTCGCTGTTATCTGCTCCGAACAAAATCAGATCTGTGACTACTGCAACCAGACGCGCTAACAAGCGTGAACTTGTTGCTGCTACCTTAGCAATATGCTCACTACCGCCGGTTCACGGCTGCGATAGTCGGCGGCATGCATGTGTCAACATGGACTAAATCCGACGCCGCGACACGAGGGCGCCCAAAGTTGGCGACGCCACCCCCACCACACTTCACTGCATCCCCTAACTGTGCGACAGCCACACCCAACTATCCCTCTGAAACGTAAGTGCATCTATACAGTACTTTAGAAGAAAACTCTCTCTTCCTGTCTCACAGAAACAACACCGAGTCTGTATTACAAAAACCGACGCATAACGCGGACCTATTCTCAGAATGGCCGCCAATGTTAGCTAGTGCAGAACTGAAAGTTCACACGAAGTTACGTGAAGCCCGTTGCAACATTTCGCACTGATACGTTATTATGACGCGGATCTGCTAAACCCCGCCCAACGAACCTGCTGTAGGACCTCCTCCTGTCGACCGTCCGCGACTCCTTATTCAATATACGTATTTCGTATATATTCCGAAAACAGACAGGATGTGAGTATCCACTGGGAGGCGAAACCATCAAATCAACACACCGAGCAAGCTGGCTCAGTCGGTAATGCTGGAGATCTGTATTCTCGGTTCGAATCTCGGCTTTACGAGGTTTTCCGTGGGTTTCCTCAGTCCCTTCTAAGGAAATTCCGGCATCGGAACACGTGACAACCGCTTCCTTCCGGACCGGTTACAACTTGTCAGTTGTACGGTCAGCTTTGCTGACAACTTCCTTAAATAAACCATAAATAAACAAATCTAATAGAAGCAAAAATCGGTGAAAACACATCGCACATGCCACGTTGCCATGAAAACGAAATCGACTGTTAGACGCTGATTATACAAGCCAGAACATTTGCACGCAGGGTAACAATCGTTCTATGTGTCCTAAGTCAACATTACATAAAAACCGTCTATGACTCTCAAAAAATGGTGCAAGAGTAAAATCCGCCCAATCGTTAAAACCGTTTTCGATTTCTTTTTAACAATCCGCGTTTGGGGTTACTCCCCTGTTGATACCGCCCATGCAATCTTCGCCCGCACAAACTCGAGGCATGGATGTCTGCGTGCGTCTGTTCCGTGTTTGTGTCGTCCTGTGTGTAAGAATCGACCTTGAGACAGGGCTGTTCCCCATTCAAAGAGCCCTACCGCCCTTATAGTTTCATACTGTGATGGAAAATAAGCCAGACGGGCTATCATATCGATGTAAAAACGGAGATCAATTAAATGCAATCAAAGCAGTTGGATTTGTTTTGAAGAAAACAAACCTTTGTTTTACCCATCTTAAGGCTCCCTATCTTCGCAGCGAGAATGTCCATATTCGCCGGGCACAGACCCATGACGGATAAACTCGTCAATNTACCGCCCATGCAATCTTCGCCCGCACAAACTCGAGGCATGGATGTCTGCGTGCGTCTGTTCCGTGTTTGTGTCGTCCTGTGTGTAAGAATCGACCTTGAGACAGGGCTGTTCCCCATCCAAAGAGCCCTACCGCCCTTATAGTTTCATACTGTGATGGAAAATAAGCCAGACGGGCTATCATATCGATGTAAAAACGGAAATCAATTAAATGCAATCAAAGCAGTTGGATTTGTTTTGAAGAAAACAAACCTTTGTTTTACCCATCTTAAGGCTCCCTACCTTCGCAGACAGAATGTCCATATTCGCCGGGCACAGACCCGTGACGGATAAACTCGTCAAGGTCGAATATGAATGAAACCCACCGGTACGTTCAGGTGCTAGTTAGCTGCGCGCATCCACGCATACGGACAGACAGACGGAATATATCGAAATCAACCTCTTCGTATTCTGGATGGATTAAAACGCGTAAATCCGTTAAAATCACCAGACAGGTTGTTTGTTGTTTTCCACGACCACAAACGGTTTCTGATACACGCCGGAGTAAGAATGGGAAACTTGTGTAACCGCGCCCGAAACAGCTTATCTCGGAAACCGTTCGGAATAGGACACGTCTACGTATACACTTTCTCTTGCTTAGAACGACCGATACTGTGATCTCTCAGAACGTTTACCTTTCTTCATGCAACACCCTGTATATGACATAATAGTGTGGCAGATGCTGACGTTTCGGAGAAACCTGGCACCTCCATCTTAAATGTGTGCTCTTTACCCTATGATGGAGACAGCAGCCTGTTCCGAAAAGTTGTTACTAGTCTTCAAGATTTCTAGTACCCTGTGGGTGATACAGCCAAGCCCTGTCTAGGCACTGGGTGGCCTTCCGTCACCTGCGGATGCTGCTGCAGTTGTCTGACGCCGCGGCAGGGCAACGCGAAGCCTCCATCTTCAGGGTGAGAGAGCAACACATGCAAACAGCTAACAAGAAGCAATATGAGTAGAACTTGGACTATACGTGTATATACACATATCTGGTCAAGTGGGATTTGTGGTGAACAAAGTGGCGCTGGGGCAGATTTTCTCCCCTGCCAATCTTCATTCCACCAACTGCTCCACAATCACCCTCACCTATCATCTGGGGCTGGTACAATAGGCCAGAAGTGGCCGCAGTACAAGGGACTTAGTCCCACCCCACTAGCAATAAAAAAGTATATACATATTGTCATGTATACGAGACTGCAACCGGGTGTTGAACTGGTAATCGGATTCGTTGGACTCTTTAAACACGTGACTACACTTTACAAATCACTATCACACAAAGGGTACTGTTTCCAGTCATGCTTTTCACTGAGTAGCTTGGTAACGGCTTCCAACAGTGGATGTTCTTATGTTCCTAGGCTAACGCCCTCGCAGGCTGGCGGCCATCTCACACCAACTTCCTACTCGTCTAACAGCCGTCCCAAGACTATCCCCGTAATCTGAGTCTTATGTTACGACCGACTTTCAGTCGGCCACTCTGTCTTGCAATTAAACTCCCATCTTGGGCTTACGACCAGATTTTTATTACTGTCATACGGTTGCGGATTTGTTGATATGGGGCGGTCTCTCTAACGAGAGGACGGGTCTGACATTTATAGTTGCTGCTGGCCCTCTCCAGCTCAGTCATTCTCGGGTCCCAGGCCCGTGGGACTCGTGACCATATTTTACTGTCACAGATTCGAGACTCCTTTTTCGTCGTCTCCTACGACTCGCAGGGATACAGTGCAGGTATTCGACCCCGCCTCCACACGTGACAGCTGGTCCTCGTTATATATAGCCTCGGCACGGACTCCACAGAAAACTTATTTCCCATTATTGTTTCCTCGTTGCCGTGGAAGCAGAGTGTGTCTCCAGAGCTGTTTCTTACCAACGGTTGTTGTGCTGTCGTCTGTTTACACAGCTGTTACTTCGCAATGGCTCTACATGTCACATAGAAGCTTAATCCAATATTCATAGAACTGGTCGCTTCCATGGATCTTTACGTCGTGAACTCACTTGCAATCAAAAGAAACACTTGCAGGTTAGCTCAGTGATACTCAAATAGCTCAAACAGAATTGTAAGAAGGGACCCATTGAAAAGACAAAGATTCTTCGTCACCAATACAAGAAGATATATCGATTTAGAAAGGAAACAACCCTACAGCAAAGTACCATGCGCCGATCGAGAGCTCACGAGCTCTCAAGTCAATGACACTCAACCGAAAGCGGAACTCGATAACAAACTTGGCCCGGTGCATCAACATAGCCAAGAACTGGCGTCGGGAACTGCACAGTTCGGCTCGACGATGCCCGAGCGTTGCGGTGTGTGTTCGCAGTTCGAATCGTAAGGCAAAACGTAAAGTTGTCCCTGTGCTCAATTAATTAAACACTACGTATGGGGGAGTGGATGTATAGATCCACGTTTTCTTGACCTCGGCACTGGCTAGAGGTGAGCGGTCAGTTTCACGCCCCTACCGCTATACCGCCGTGACCCACTGGACAAGAGGCTGGGTGGACCCCAGAGCCGGTCTGGACGACGTGGAGAAGAAAAAACTGATCCTTCTGAGACTCGAACTCCGAACGCTCGGTCGCCCAGCTCATGGCCAGTCGCTATACCGACTTTGAATCGTTCCTAAGCAAACTACGTATAGCTGCCTGCGTGTCTGTGTCTGCACAAAACGGTACCACAGAAAAACAGTATGCGCCAAAATTACAGTACTGAGATATATACTGTTGATACCACTGTCTATTCATGTGAAGGCCCCTTGCACGAGAGAACCTTCTCAAATCCTGAAGAAATGGCCCGATCACCATGTCCCTTCAGCGTTCCTGAGTGACGGTAAGAGCATTGCCTTCCTCATCCTCAATGAAATAGGGGCCTAATGTACCGTGTGCTGAGACGGCACACCATATCGTCACACGTGTAGGCTACTGTGTAGCGGTTTCTGGATGATAACATCTGGCCACCCAAAACCAAGGAAGCGAGTTGTCTGGCGACCACTTCCGTATGAGCGGAAATAATACTCAACTATGAATACTTTTCCTCCGTCGAGAGACTCATTTCCAACAACTGCACAACACAACTTCCTTTTCACTACTGGGAACACTGCGGCTGGAGCTATGCCCCGTCGACAAACGCACATGACCGTTCGAGATGCGAGACTTTCAGTAATGTTGTTTTGGCGCATACTGTATTTCAAGTCGGTAGGCATTCGTACTTCGGCGACTGTATGTACGCGCTCGGAATGGCTCTGTTTTCTGTGAGGTAGGAACTGAATTTTTGCATGTAAATATAAAGTTCTGCTTGTTAATTAAGCAGCACGCCATAAAGAAGGATAGGGCAGTGGAGGTACAGCTGACTAACTTCATGGAGCTGAGCCCTTCTTCAGAAGCCGCCAGTTGGGCAGCTATTCAAGAACTTCCGGCGATTTTATGGGAGACCTCTATTGTTCCCTATCCTCAGCCAGATGAATCCAGTCTCCATCCTATCTAAGATCCATTTTCATATCATCCACCCACCTACATCTTAATAGTGGTCTCTTTCTTTACGGCTCTCCCATCAATATCCTACATGCATTCCTCTTCGCCCCAATTCGTGCTACATTCCATGCCCCTCACATCCTCCTTGACTTGATGACACTAATTATACTTGGCGAAGAGTAAAAGTTATGAAACGCATCGTTATGAAGGTTACTATATATGGAGATGAGTGATCATATTCACGCACCACAGAACAACTGGCCCACATCAGCACAGTCGTTCTGGGTTCCGGGGCACCCCAGGGACCCATACTCATATTATATTCGTTCCAACACCACGTATATGTCTTGATATGGGGCCTCCCCTTTGACGACAAGGTATCATGCCCCAGTCGCCTTACCCCCGGGGAAGTAGCCCCCATACCCCTTGGACAGGATGCTCGGTGGACCGCACAGCCGGGCGGTATACTGCGGAGAAGAGAGATATCCCGTTCTTACTGCGAATCGAACATGAATCCTTGATCGTCCGGCCTGTCGCCTAGTCTGTACCAACTGGGCTATCCTGCCTCCGATATATTACACACAGTTTTATATATATATTTATTTATTTATTTATTTATTTACAGACATATTACATCAAGTGAGACGAGAGCGCGTGGTAGCATAGTTGGTTGAGGCACTATGCTACAAGCCGGAAGGTCACGGGTTCGATTCCCGATGACATCGTTGGATTTTTCATTTGACCTAATCCTTCCGGCCACACTATGGCCTTGGTGGTGGGCTCGGCCTCTAACAGAATCAGTCCCAGGAATCTTCCGGGATGTCTAGAAAATGTGGGAGCCTCGACGTCTCACAACCCTATGTGCCTCCACGGCCTGTTACAAGGACAGGTTTATCTTTATGACGTAGGACGACCAAATAAACGATTCTACAACGGAAGAGAACGTGTAAGCATGAACTTGAGCAGAAGTAGAAAGGTTAATGGGATTCCAAAAAGCCCCCAGGAGCAGGTTTCTTACTGGAGTGTGCCGCAGGCACAACGCCTGGATCTAATTTAGCGATGAGTCGCTCGCTCTCAATGGAAACGCTTGGTCATAGAGCAATCTGAGGCACACCTCATATCAGCTGCTGCAAATACCTCGAGGGACGGGAGCCATGCTCCCACGCGTAATTAAGCAAATACAGACTTCCTTTTACCTTATTCCAGCTATAGACCGGACAGGTAGCTGCAAAGCTCATATAACTGTATTTAGGTGAAGTATCCTGCTTGAATCTCGTCAATCAAGTTCCTCCGAAACGCTAGTACCTACCTACCAGATCAGAGGGCGTCACATCCTACAAGACCGTGTCAATATTCACAAACGTTGACACCCTCAAAGCCCATGTCATGATCCCGCAGGCCAGGGGAGTGAGACTTGTGGTTCTCACAACGATTATTATGAACAGTACTGTCTTCTGGGATGTGACGCCGTATAGTCGGGTGGAGTTTCGGCGGAACATAACGCCTCCATCATCAGGATCGATGAGTAATCGAAGCAAAGACACAAGGAAGCGGGAAAGCAGATGGAGCTCACTGCATTCTTTTTCGGTGCTGTAAAGGCAAGTAGAATTGTACTAGACTACACGGAGTCACACCCCAGACGACAGTAGTTTTCACAGGCTAAGTGAAATCGCGGCAGAACCCTGTCACATGAGTGTGAGACGTCCTTCAGAATCAGAACGTAAAACACATTTTATTTTACTGTCAAGACAACGCGTAAAATTCCATGTGAAAGGCGAAATATGAAGGCGAATGTCTGTGTAATCCATAGAGGCCATGACGGACAGAGCTGCGAACAAAATGGCAGTGATACATGAGACAGTGCACATCTCATGTACCTTCCTCAGGTTCCAGACCAAGGCGACAAACCTTACTGAATATCAGAGCCAAATATGACAAGTATCAGTAGCTTGGGAGCCGCAAACAGACGTCGGCTCGAGGGCGCATATGTTCGCCAATCCATCTGTGAGGGGGCCAGAGACCACTGCTTTCCGAGAGCAGCCGCATGCGGCTGTCGGGCCACAGTCTGACCAACTTTCATCTAGACTAAATAAAGGTAAACTTAATACCCACACCATGAGGATGCACAGTGGAGTGGCGGTACAGCTAGACGGTTCTTGACCTCGGCACTAGCTGGAGGTAACTGGTCAGTTTCACGCCCCGGCCGCTTTACCTCCGGGGATACAGCCCAGTTACTTGTTGGACAGGAGGCTGGATGGGGCCCGGGAACAGGGCCGGATGCAGTACCCTCTTTCCTTTTNTAATAATAATAATAATAATAAAAAATATCACTGCAGCAATTTCTTCCTCTGTCAGAAGCTGAAATTCAGGGTCTCCTTCATCCAGCTCAAGCCAATCTTGGATATTTTCTTGCGTGGTTTCAGTCTCTCCAGCTGCCCTCAAAACAGTCTGAAAGTCCTCTTGCTCCTAAATCCCGCGTGTCTTTTAACGTATACGTATTAAACTGTGAGCAGAATTTTTCATTTTTTAAAATTTCGATCCGGATTATCCAACATCCGGATTAAATGCAACCGGATTACCAGGTCTAAAATGGCTGAGAACTGCATGCTCCAGAGCAGGAAACGCATTGCGCATGCCCACGCGACCTCGGCCTGCAGAGCAGTGGGCCAGCGAGCCTCATTAATTCATGATGACTACAACAGAAGGCCTTGGTGCTACACCCAAACACTCCACAGGAAACGTGATGCAATATGTAACCGGGGAAATATTCTATTGCAACGCATAAAGATGCTGCTGCCATCTCTGTATGTGTGACAAACCTGAAGTTCATCTAAATAATATTAAAATGTTCAGTCCCTAACTGAACAGAACACACTGCATCTGTATTACAGAGATAACGGTACCGGACAGGTTGCTTAAGCGGTAACGCCCTAGACTCATATTCGGCAGGTACTGAGTTCGAAACTCGGCAGTGACACCGTCTACTCTGACTAATAATATCTATGGTATTTCTCAGTCCCTCTAGGCAAATACGGGGATACAATTTCAATTAGGTCATAACAGCGCCCTTACAAAAAGCTTTCTAATTCATCACTAATCTACCACACATCCATAAACTGGCTGGTATACTAAAAGCGTCGTTAAATATTCAACAAAAGAACTATAACGTGTTAATATAGCCCTGGGATCGACTCAGCCTCTAACAGAAATGAGTACCAGGAATCTTCCTGGGGGGTAATGGAAGGACAGCGCGTAAGGCTGACAACCTCACCGCCATCTGTCAGCTGACTGTCTACAAAATGTGGGAGCCACGACTAGCAATATATAAGGCAAAAGTTGTCCATGGGCTCGATTAAGCACCACGCCATGAACACTTCTAAGGAAGCCGACGTCAAGAATAGTGGAGCACCATTCTTGACCTCAGCACCAGATAAAAGCGAGTGGTCAGCTACACGCCCCNCCCCCCCCCCGGGCCGCTTCATCCCTTGAAAAAGAGCCCTCAGTGCATATGAAATAGACTGGGTGGGCCTCACAGTCGGTCTGGACACTGCTGAGTACAGAAAAGAAATGATGTCCCTGCCGAGAATCGAACCCCGGTCGTTACTATACCGGTTGAGCTATCCCGGCTCGCATATAACGGCATGTAGTCGGCTGAAAAGTTCACCGACGTTTCGGAGGACTACATGGCGAGTTATAAATGGGTTTTGCGTCAGCGGTTTGAGGCGTGTGTGTGTGTGTGTAGTTACTGGACAGCTCGAGGTGTGAACACAGGCCCTTCGTAACAACAGCCGTCGACGTCTCTACTTGCAGTTTCTTGAGCGTAACAGACTAGCGAGAAATAAGAGCGAGTTATTGTGAAGCCTGGAAGTTTATTTCAGGCAGAATTTCTTTCCGACCGTTATCAAGTTGAAGCACCAAGTTTGGCGGGCGGAACATGAGTTTGGTGTTGTGCCAGAGTTGGAAACTGGCAGGCTATGAGTGTCTCTCTTATTTCCTTCTGTAGAGTCTGACCGTAGGAAGTTGCGTTACTTAACTCTTTAAAGGACAGTGACTGGTTACTGTTATGTACCACTTCGACGCTAAAAGAAATAGCGTTTTACTGACAAAGTTTACGGATTTGTGTGTTCCGTATGAAGCTCTGTATTGTGTCCACACAACGCAATTATGTTTCCTTTGAATATCAAAATAATAAAAAGTAAAGCTATCCCTGTAACAGACCATGTAGGCCCATAGAGTTGTGAGACGTCGAGACTCCCACATTTTCTAGAGAGTCGGCTCACAGCTGGCGGTGAGGTCAAGTAAAGCTATCTCTGTAACAGGCTGTGGAGGCCTATTGGGATGAGACGTCGAGGCTTCCATATTTTCTAGACAATAGGCTCACAAATGGCTGTAAAGTTGTCGGCCCTTTACCCCCCGGAAGATTCCTGGCACTCACTTCTGTTAGAGACTGAATCGACCTCACGGTCACAGTGTGGCTGGAAGGATTAGGACAACTAAAAAATACAGTGACCCCATCGGGAATCGAACAGCGACCTTCCGGCTTGTAGCAAAGTACCTCAACCAACTACGCTACCGCGTACCCCTCAAACTGTACAGGAAACAAACTGGGAAACCTCATACTGCTGTCCTGTTCCCTAACGGGTGGGCACCAGCATTTCGTAGGAACGTGCTATCTCCGAAACACCGGTACCCAACTAGCTCTGCCAAAAAAAATGGTTAGGTCATTATCACATGGTGTCGTAGGTAGTTACGTCACCGTTAGAAAGTTACTACATTCTATTTGCAACATGAAATGCGGACGACAATGGCCATACTGGACAAGTCGTCGAATATTGCTCCCATGACTACCCCTTTTCCCATACTCTTCTACCATTCTTTCCTACCTCTGCCTTCTTCAGTCTTGACGTTAAATAACGCGAAAGATACGGGGCTTCTGGGTTGTAACCGTATGTAGTTTAGAGATATCCCGACGTTTCGGAAGAACATAAAGCTTAGAAGCTAACCATCTCCAAGGTCGAAGAGTAAGCCAAGCAAGAAGCAAACAGAAGGAAGCCGTAAGCTCGGCCTGTATATAAGGCAGATAAGTTCCTCCGAAACGTCGGTGTCTCTCCGAACAATACGGTTTTACAACCCAGATATGAAGTGTTCTCTATGAGGTAAGAACTAGCCTTAAAATATTTAAAACGACTTTGCCGAATAAGGGTTTAAAAAGATGACGTCAGAGACAACAGTTAAATCCCCCAGAGCCGAGAAGTTTCGTGTGGGATTTTTAAAAGACGTCAATTAGGCGGTCTGGCAGTCAGCCCTGTCAGCAGGGCATAGCCACGGCTGCTAATTCAAGGCTGACGCTCCTGACATGGAGACATGGGGCAGGAGGGGCTGAGGTGTGTTCATATCGTATCAAAACAAGCAAGCAACCAACCAACCAAGTCACCAAGACCAAAAGCAGTGCTTAAATATACCTTACATCCACCGTTTCTTATTTATTTATGCATCTACAGGAACCAGGTTAGCACAGTCGGTATAGCGACGGGCTACGGGCTGGAGGGCAGAGGAGTCGGAGTTCGAGTCCCAGCAGGAACAAAAATTTTCTCTTCAACATGTCGTCGAGGCCGGTTCTGGGGCCCACCCAGCCTCATGTCCAATACATACCAGGGATAAAGCTACCGGAATTCAAGCTAACAACTCACCTCTAACTAGTGCCCGACGTCAAGAAAACGTGGATCTATACATCCACTCCCCCATACGCCACAGTGTGTAATTAAACACAGGAACGACTTTACGTTTTTATCCCTATATACTTACGGTTAATTTAAAAGTTCCGACCCAGAGACCGGCTATCCTAAGTGACGTTTTCGTGCTTTCCTCAACCCCCCCCCCCGACGAAAATGCCGGAATGGCACCTTAAATTATAACACAGCCGTTTCCTTGCACAGTGTGTCCCGATTTATTATTCACTACTACGTTGTACAGTGCAAGCTAGACACACCGTCGTTAAATAAACCGAGAAAAATGAAAACAAGTTAACGGCGCTGAGAGTAGACCAGGCTATACGGCGTCCAATGGTAGGACGGTAGGACGATAATGAATGGAGACGTAAGTGCTGTGACATAATTTGAGGTTCTACTGCGGAATTTCAGTGGTAACTGAGAAAATCACCATACTGTCCTGCCCTAACTTTAAAACCGAGACGTCCGTAATACAAAGGGGGGGGGGGGAGAGGTAATCTCTCGACTGTGCCGCCACTATAACCGCGTGGCTGGTTGAGACACTATATCAAAAGCCGGAAGGTCGCAGGTTCGATTCCCTATGAGGTCACTGAAGTTTTTCAATTTACCTAATCTTTCCAGGAGCAATATGGCCCTCGGGTCGACCTAGCCTCTAACAGAAATGCGCACCAGTAATCTTCCTGGGGGTAAAGGGCGGCCGGACGGCGCGTAAGACTAACAACCTCACCGCCATCTGTGTGCCGATTGTCTAGAAAATGTGGGAGTCTCGATGTCTCACAACCTTATGGGCCTCCACAGCCTGTTACATGAATAGCTTATCTCACCGCCATCTATGAGCCGACTGTCTAGAAAATGTGGGCGCCTCGATGTCTCACAACCTTATGGGCCTCCGTGGCCTGTTGCAGAGACAGCTTCACTTTCATGTCAACTGCACAGCTGATCAGGATACAAGAAGCAATTGCTTGCAGCTGTGACGCAGTGCCACCCACCCGAACTGACAATAAACAAGAATGGATCATTTCGCCCTTGGGTGTGGTACGAAAGGTGTGTTTTCGCTGACGCCTGGCGCCTGTCTGATATGTGAAACATCGACCGCATATTCAGCTAGACTGTATGTAGGCCGGCGGCTGAGCTTCAAGACCTTCAATGGCGCACACTTGCTCAGCAATGCCGTTACTAGGCATGAAACCAGGAACATCTCGGTTTGAGGGTTTCTATCTTCTGGCATATATCGCCGTGTAATCCGCCGGAAGCCCACCGACATTCCGGAGCACCATCATCGGTGCCGAATGAAAGATGCGTCCTGCTTCTCGCTGGTTTCTTAATTTACTCGTCTTCCTCCGAAACGTCACTGGGCTTTTACCAGACTGCCCGGCTTCATATGCGAGAAGACAGAAAACTGAGAAATACTGTACAACATGTTATTTCTTGTGGACCTACAAAATGTATTTACGTTAATTCTTTTGCACTGGAACGCTCAACCAAATGAGCCTCAAAACCCAACCAGATCCATACATAAAGTGGGAACTGAATGAATAAAAAAACTAATGGAATTTGAGTAATTGTATGCAAGCCTACACTGGCATGAACCCTCGTTCTTGTCAGAAACATTTCTTTCAAAATTTGTGACTCCCATTAAAGGAATTCCTATCTTTCGTGATGAGTGGGCTCTCAAAGTTTGTGATACCGCGGCCTTCTACAATAATACATACTGTGGCATGCAGAACCGTTGCTAGGGAATGACTAGTGATCACGTGGGCATTCCAACATACGCGAACGCAATAGAGTAAAGGTGTTTTCTGTGCGGTCGGTTCCGAGACGTTATCAGCATGACAATTTGGGAGCTGGAGGTAGTTGAGTTGAGTTAGAGGACTGCTGCGGTTTAGTTCTTGTGAGCTGTAGCTGTGAGAAGCTGGTGGCTGAGGCACGGGGACAGTCTGGGAACACACAGAAAGGGGAACGTCCGCCGTTGGAAGCCGTTACCAAGCAACACCTAGTAAAGACATGGTAGGCTGAGAAAACAAGTGTGTGCTCTAGTGAATTGTACAGTGGTTTAATTAGTGATAGCGCTATAGTTACTTGTAGTTACGAGTTGTGTATACCTGTAAGTGTTCAATAAATCCAATTACCAATCAAAACTCCGGCTACAGTCACTCAAGCACGTGACATTTATGCGAACCTCATCTCTGTCGATCACGAAAAGTGAAGTTCTGCACATTGCTGCAGGTCCCTATCAGTCTGTACGGTGACAGCAGGAACCTAAATAGCTTTACAGCCTCTCTACACCTACAGTAAGCTATAAAATGTTCCTGTACGCTCACGAAAAATTCAGTTCTGCACATTGCTGCAGGTACCTATCAGGCTGTACGGTGACAGCAGAAACCTAAATAGCTTTACAGCCTCTCTACACCTACAGTAAGCTATAAAATGTTCCTGTACAGTCACGAAAAGTGCAGTTCTGCACACTGCTGCAGGTCCCTATCAGTCTGTACGGTGACAGAAGAAACCTAAATAGCTTTACAGCCTCTCTATACACACAGTAAGCTATAAAATGTTCTCGTACAGTCATGAAAAAATTCATAAAATATTTTGTCGGTTGCAGCCACCTTCTCCTAAATAGCCCACATTAAATCTTACTGACTCTCAGTAACTGTGCACGGATACAAATTTCACGGGGCTCCAAGACGTTATTACAATGCTGTGAATGTCTGATCACACGTCTGGGCTCGAACTCTCTCTGGGAATTACAACATTTATGGTAATCACAATTATTACAAAGTTTACAGAAAGGATTATGAGCACAGCTGAGTCGAAACATATGATAATTCATGGAGGGTAGGGTGAAAACGTCTGGATGTCCTTAGCACGTGACCCGTGCCCCTGAGACACTTGTGCTTGTTTCCGCAGCCAAGCTTTAATCTCCAGTACGTGGTGATCCTCCCCTTCACTGCAGGAAACATACACCCAGCAGCAATTCATTTTCCCGGGGGGTTACACAATTCGCTTTCCACACCCCGTACATTTCACGGAAGGGCTTCTCTCACCCTGAGGACTGCAGCAGCAACTCTCAGTTCTACGCTGCCCAGTCCATGGCATATCCACACGAACTCGGGTCTGTGAAACCTTCATCAGGGAAAAAGTAAAGTTGTCCTTATGCTTAACTGCACACGCCACCATGAAGACGTATGCGAAGTGAAGGTTACAGCTCCAATTACTCTTAACCTCGGCACTATTACTTGGAGATGAGCGGCCGGCTTCCCGCGCCCGACCGCTTTACCACTGATACCCACTGATAAGGGCATACGAGTGGGCCCCCAGATCCGGTATGGACGAAGATTTTTTTTTATTGTTAGTGGGTTGGGGCTAAGTCCCTTGTACTGCAGCCACTTCTGGCCTATTGTACCAGCCCCGGATAATAGGTGAGGGTGATTGTGGAGCAATTGGTGGAATGAAGATTGGCAGGGGAAACCGAAGTACTCGGAGGAAACCTGCCCCAGCGCCACTTTGTCCACCACAAATCCCACTTCACCTGACCCGGGATCGAACCCGGGCCTCCGCGGTGGGAAGCCAGCGACCAGCTGCTTGAGCTATGGCGCGGCCCCATGGAGGAAGATGATAGGAGAAATATTTCTTACGCTTGCCGGAAACTGAACTCTCATATCTGTCATGGAGGCTATACAGCCTCGAACACTTGTACTCAGAATTGGGCAGACTGGAAGTAAAGAAGTTTCGGAACCAGTGACCTAGGGAACACCCCAAGGTCACGTACAAGCGGCGCGGTTCCCGTGCACCTTACCACTGGGCATCGTTCGGTCCGGTGGGTAACACTCCTGCTTCGTACTATGAACTTCCCGGGTTCAGGCCTCGGTCTGGTAACCGTATATCCTAACTGCATTTTTCGTTACTTTTTTAATAAGTCAATCCAAGCAGATATGGGATAGTACATAAAATTATGACAGACCGATTCCTTTCATATTTTTTACAACTCATTATGTACGATTTTAAGTTCTCACACCGGTGGTTACAAAAAAGTACTATCTTCTTGGATATAACGCCCTGTAACCCATTAAAAATCAACCGATATTTCGGAAGAAAATATCGCCTCCATCTTCAGGGACCAAGAATATCTCTGCTTGCCACCTGCTTTCACGTTGGTATCTTGTTAGGCTTATTCTTCGACACTGAAGATGGAGGCAATGTGTTCTTCGGTGACTAAACCACGGATAGGCAGCGTCCCGGCGTATGAATACCGAGGCATGTTCAAAATACAATCTACTTATCTCCTAACCGTGTATATCGTCACAAGTCGACGCCGACGCCTTCTCGTCGCCACAGCAGACGGAGATTACAACTATACTTCCAACAACAAGGACGCTGGCTCCGTCATTACCTCTTTCAACAGAGAGCGAGACATTCCCAGGTTGTACAGGATCGAGCTGTATGAGAGAGAAATGGGTAAGAATTTGGTAGGAAGCGGCCATGGTTTAACCGCGGTCCTACCCCGACATTTGTCTGAAGGGAAAATGGGAAGTCGTGGATATCAATTAAGATATCCCATATCCCGGCCCAGATTCGAAACCAGCAACTCCCGAACACGAGTCAGAGGTACTACCGTCATGTCAAACCGCTCGGAGGGGGCTAAGATTAGTAAAAGGGTAAAGTTGTCCCTGTGCTTAACGAATTAAGCACTACGCCATGAAGACGTATGGGGGAGTCGATCAATGTTTTCTTGACCTCGGCACTAGCTGGAGGCGAGTGGTCAGCTTCACGCCCTGGCCGCTTTACCCTCAGTGCCCACTGGATAGGAGGTTAGGTGGACCCTAGAGCCAGTCTGGAAGCTGCGGAGAAGAGAAAAATGTTGACTCAACCGAGACTCGAACTCCCACCTCTCGGTCGTCCAGTCTCGTAGCAACTCGCTATACCGACTGCGCTAACCCAGCTCCTGCTAAAGATTTGCAGAAGAGGAAAATCATGGGAGACGTGACTGACAGACACTTTACAACTATGCGGGGCATACCGCCGTGTTGTGGGGACAACGAACAGGATCACACCACTCACTCATGGGAAAACAAGACCTCAATATGAAAATGTCAGGGCACGATTTCACAGCGCTCATGTCTGACAGATGGGTGCCATGGGCGTCGAGGGGGGGTTGGGTGGGGGGTGGCTAGCCTGACATCTATACAACCCCCCCCCCCACTAGATATTTCAACAAATATGAGAACTGATTACAGGAAGAGATATACCAAATATTGTCACGTAGTATGTGTGACTACAGCGATTGGATATTGAATTTATTCCACACTTAAACACTCAACTCGTAATTACAAGTAATTATAGCACCATCGCTAATATCCTCACTTTACCGATCACTGTTACGTACACACACACACACACACACATACATACTAATGTTCTCAGTCTGTTACAGTTTACACTAGTCGTTTCCTGGTAACGGCTTCTAACAGTAGAGATTCTACAAGTTCCGCGCTCACGCTACTGCCGGCTGGCCACCGTCTCACAACTGAACTGTCAAAGTCAGAGTCAGAGTTGCTTTACGACTGGCGGTTTACTGCCAACCAGTTAGTTTTGGCGTCAAGCCCCTTGAGACTCACGACCAGAGATTCTTTTTTTTTTCAACTGAACGCTTGCGATTATAGCCCATATGCAACATCCTCTCTGACGAGATGATGGGTTTCTCTCTTATGAATATACTTTGTCTCTTCTAATGTTGCGTGACGTCACCGCGTACGTGACTAGTTCCTTTGCTGAGTGTGTACGGGCCATTACCTAGCAACGGGTCTACATGCTACAATACTGTAAGACGGATGGCCAGAGCGTTGTTGGGTAGCGGACCGGTAAACACACCGAGACCGAATACACAGAAGGCAACAATGGAAGATGTCTCAGTGGATGAATGCTATTGCACGTTGCTAGGCAAAAGCGCACCAATGAAGACGCTTGCCAGGAATCATGTGACTTTTTGTCTGTGTGGTCTTCCTTAGGCAACAACAGAACTGTGTTTTCCGTGCCTGGTCCGTGCCGAAAGCTTATAAGAGAAGTGAATGCAGGAACAAAAATTCAATCTTAAGCAGGAGGAGCGAACTGGGACTAGGAGTACAGAAGAGTACAGGAGGTAGGTCTGTGGGGAGCTAAAGTGTGATTTGAAGACTTTGTGTGTGCTACAGTGAAGTGGTATTAGGAGTGTGGATTTAGTTCCTGTGTTATACATCTGTGAAGGCTAGTGCAGACAGACTGAAGAGATTAGTGTTGAGTGCTTTGCAGTGTGAATATCAGTAAAAGTGTTATAATTAATTGTAGTTACGACCTGTAAATGGCAAATAAAACCAATTACCAATCCAAACCCAGTGTCCAGTCACCCAAACACGTGTCAACATGAATACCAAAAATTAAACAAACTTACTGTTGTAAGATTTGAGGCTTTCACGGCGGTGACTATGAAGAAAGCAGTCTTCTGGGATTTGGCACCGTGTATATGTGGTGTTAACCGACGTTTCGGAGGAACGTATCGCCTCCATCTTCAGGGTAGAAGAAAAAATATAAGAAATCTGCAAGCGAAGAGACCGTGAGAACCGGTAAAAGCAGACTGGTCTGCTTTTACCGGTTCTCACGGTCTTGCAGATTTCTTATATTTTTCTTCTACCCTGAAGATGGAGGCGATACGTTCCTCCGAAACGTCGGTTAACACCACATATACACGGTGCCAAATCCCAGAAGACTGCTTTCTTCAAACTTACTGTTCTCTCCTGAGCACTCTACCGTGATCAGCAAGAGAGAAATCTTCAGCGTCCTAAACGTAAGCTTGTATGGAAATATTCTGGCTCCCCTCCCCCGGTTGGAAAACAAGCTGCCCCCTCTTGAAAATAATAAAAAAAAACTTCGCGACACGTCCAGGATGTGAACCGTCGTTTCGGAGGATCACACAATATCTTCCTACTTTGTATCCTGATGATGGTAGCAGTACCGATCGTCCGACACGGTACGACCCACCTAGCAGACTACACTGTGTCACAACCCAAGAGTGCGGACTGCTCCAGTTACGCGACGCTGCTACAGAAAGTGAACGGATGTCTGAAAACCAAACAATGTTTAAACGTGCTGGAATTCCTTAAGCAGAACAATCAACTGAAAACCCCCCGCTGATCGATAAAGAACCTAACACAGTAACCGAAAAAGCACAATTCCCAGTATCGGTTGGTCAGGTGCAGCTGTACCAATTCCTGTATGTTAAAAGCCTCATTTGTGACTCTGTTCTGAGAAGCTGAGATTGTCCCTGTGCTTAATCAGCTAAACACTATACCACTGACACGTATGGGGAGGGGAAATCGTGGTACAGCTCAACACTTCCTTAAGGCATGAGAGTGGAGTGGTCAGCTTCACGCCCTAGTCGCTTTAGTCCAGGGGAAAGAGCCCCCACCCTCGTGGTACCCTCCACATAGGACACGTGTGCCTATGCGCCTGCGCCTGTACTTGTGTCAGGACATTACGTAACAGGCATGGCGAACCTGTTCTCTCGTCAGAGAGGACGCCCCACAAAAACAAGACCGTAACTGTCAAACAGTGATAATTATCTGGTCATGAGCCCCAGATGAGACTCGACATCAAGACTTAAGGACTGAATGAACGTCAGTCGCAGTGTGACTTCGACTTCAATGAGTTCAGTTACGATCGTTCAAATGACTAGCCTGCCGTTGTAGCATTAGATACGTAAGGTATACATGAACTGCTCTGTAAAGCCTGTACTGACAGAGGACTTGTGCGTAGTGCAAAAGGAAGAATTTTTCAATAACATGTTATATGTGCGAAATATACACTCGAAGAGAAGACAAGTATATTCATAAGAGACAAACCTATCTTCTCGTCAGAGAGGGTGTTATATAAGGACTATTACCGCAAGAGTTCAGTCGCAAAAAAATCACTGATCGTGGTCCTCAAGGGCCCAGGAGCCAAGACGAACTGACTGGCGGTAAACCTCTAGTCGTAAAGTAACTCTGACTTTGAATGAGTTCAGTTGTGAGTAGTATTAGACAGCGGGTAACGGCGTAAGCACAGAAGCTGAAGAATCTACATTGTTGAGAGTTGTAACCCAGCAACGACTATGGAAAAATAATTATTTTTCCATAGTCGTTGCTGATTATAATCAGAAGGCTGAGGCTTAGTGGGTGATGTGATTTGTTAAGCGTGTAGACCAGCGGTGGAGCTATAACTGCTTGTAGTTCCAAGTCGTGTGTATATAAGTGGTCAATAAATCCATTCCCTAATCCAAACCCCGTCTACAGTCACAGACGTACACGTGACAGTATTTCCCCCTCCACCACATTAACATCTATAGCCACTTGATAATTCAACAGTTCGCCAATTCCTTTCCGTGCGATACAATTTCTGCCGTCACTCTTTCGTATCTCCCCTGCCCTGATACCCAACGAAAGATAACAAGAAGCATCCAGTTCCTACCTCGCAGGAAACACAATACGTCTCCATTAGAAAGTAAAACCGCCAAACTGGCTTTAAGATAATGATGGCTATTTACTAGCAAAATCATACGAGAAATATAAACACACTATGATAGCAAAATGTGGGAGGACTTCGTTATGAGTTAACTGGTACATATTGTTTTCTTTATTGCTAGTGGGGTGGGACTATGTCCCTTGTACTGCGGCCACTTCTGGCCTATTGTACCAGCCCCAAATGATAGGTGAGGATGATTGTGGAGCAAATGGTGGAATGAAGATTGGCACGGGAAACCGAAGTACTCGGAGAAAACCTGCCCCAACGCCACTTTGTCCACCACAAATCCCACTTGACCAGACCCAGGCTCGAACCCGGGTTGCCGCGGTGGGAAGCCAGCGACTAACCTCTTGAGCTATGGCGCGGCCAAACTGGTACATATAGTTACCACTCAGCTTCAGTTAAAAAGAAAACCAACCGTTCTGTCTCCTGAGTTCCAAAAAAACATATCATTAGTCCAGTCTACTTGATAACCACGCATGCACGTAAAGGAATTTCCTATTGTCACGAAGGCACTAACTTTTATTCACATTTCTTCCTCAGGGTACAAGACATTCCCATAAAAAGTAAGTAAAGTAAAGCTATCCCTGTACCAGGCCGTGAAGGCCCATATGGTTGTGAGACGTTGAGGGTCCCACATTATCTAGACAATCGACTCAAAGATGGCGGTAAAGTTGTCAGCCTTACGCGCCGGCCGTGCTTTACTCCCCAGGAAAATTACTTAATTACTCCCTGGTACTCATTTCTGTTAGAGGCTGAGTCGACCCCAGGGCCATAGTGCGGCTGGAAGGATTAGGTCAATTGAAGAAATCCAATGACCTCATTGGGAATTGAACCCGCGACCTTCCGGCTTGTAGCATAGTGCCTCAACCAACTACGCTACCGCGTGCCCCCAGATATTCCAATAACATAATTATTTTTTTCAACACAGAAGTGTCACGGAAAAAGGAGCGATACAAACAACAACTTCACGCTTTCACTCGCGTCCTCTTTCCCACTCAGCGTTCAAAACCTTACTATTCCGTGTCCAATTTCAACATGTTCGCCTAAGCTATGGTCTGCAACAAGTTAGGAACCGTATGCATGGTGAAACATTTCTGGGCACTCGTTTACTTTCGTTTATTTTCGGGAACCGTCAGACTTGCGGCAAAGGGAGCTGAACACAAAGCGTGTCTTATTTCTGTCTACAGCTCCTGTAGGTAACACTGCTCGCTCCGATAAATATTGTCACGTGTATGTGTGTGACTATAGACGGGATTTGGATTGTTGGATGGTTTTACTGACCACTGTACATACCAGTCTAAACTATAAGGAATTACAGGCCAGCGCTAATCTGCACGCTATACAAATCACCACAGTGCCCGCTAAGCCTCTTCTTTTCAGGCCTGCTGTGTCTTCATCAGCCGTTCCCTAGTAAACGACTTATAACAATCGAGATTCTTCAGCTTCCTGCGCTCAGGTCCCATCTTCACGGCCTCCTGTGCAGAACTCAACTCTCAACTGACAACTAACTGGATCGCCCCAGTTTTCTTTAAGATTACTCCTCGTCACGGACCTTATATAAAACACAGTTTCCAACAGTAACTCTACCAGACTTGAAAGTATTCTGACGATGGTGTATGCTGTACAGAACTATTAGGCTTATTTTGGACTTTGTCCATCGTCTGGTATATATAAGACAAAAAATCACAACGTTTCGGAGATTGGCTCTGTCTCCGTCCTCAGGTGGACGGGGCAGGATAGACCTACTCAGTTCGGCCCGTTAGAAAGAGCTAGTCTCAACCACTGGACCACATTTTCTAGACAATCGACTCACAGATGGTGGTGAGGTTGTCAGCCTTACGCGCCGGCCGCCCTTAACCCCCCAGGAAGAATCCTGGTACTCATTTCTGTTAGAAGCTGAGTCCATACCAGGGCCATGGTGCGGCTGGAAGGATTAGGCAAATTGAAAATTCCAATGACCTCGTCGGAACCCGCGACCTTCCGGCTTGTACCTTGTAGCGGTGACGTAATGTGTTTCCTGTAAGGTACGAAATGAATTTGTATATATTATTTTGACGGAATTCGGTCTTTAAAGCGTTAAATGGTTATTAGTAACAGGAGCCCCCACTCGCACCATCAGCAGCTGACAGCCGCGAACCTGACCTCAGGTACACGTGCACGGCAGATGGGGTCACTTGAGCATGCGGAACTCGTCACGCGAGAAATGCCGAGGGGCATGGCCTTGACCCCAGATGGTGGTCCTCCTGATGGCGTGTGCCACAACGGGGAGAAACCTCCGCATAAAAATAATATGAATTTCACTCCCACCCACACACATTCCTCGCTAATTTATTGGCTTTTCTCTCCGTGTGCTACTTGTGGTACGCGAGCCAATGGCAGTACACGTATGTCTCCATGATGAACAGTTACATCGCAACTCGCCCAATTATTGTTAATCCATTCTGAAGATACTGTGGACATTTCGGAGCCCAAATAGCATAATGATGTTATGCAGTGATTAGTGATGAATTATAAATTGTGGCTCTTATTCGCAAGGAATAAAGGAAAAAGACCTTTACACTACGGACGAAAATACTCAAACTTAAAGAAACACGAATGAAAAATTCACGTTATAATCGTCCATGGTGATTCGTTAAAAAATTGACCTAAACTAAAGAGAGAACGCGGAAAATGACATCATTCGGGACTTGGCTTCGCGCGTAACATCTGCTACTGAAAGAGTACAAAATACGAAAGCACGTTCATTAAAATGACGACATCTGACGACAGAGAGACTACTGTTGCCAGTCCCACCTACCGACAGAATTACGTGCCACTGCAACGAGCACGTGCGGTATCTATCGGCGCACTGTGCTGCCATGATCTCACACCGCATCATTAAGTCATTATTTGGAGATAATCATCCGAAATATTTCTAGTGCGGTCAGTGGTGACTGGGCGGACGACAAATCGGGGTTCAAACCTCGGAAAGGACACGAGATCCAAACTGCTCGGGGATCACCCTGTCTCCTAGACCTCGGCTTTGTCTCATCTAGTGCCGAATATGAATGCGTGAAGCCGTACCTCCACTCCCCAATACGTCCTCATGGCTAGTTTAGGGTTTGACGATGCTGTCAGTAGTTAGACTACACAGTGGTGGGTGGTAGGATGAACAGTGAATGATGAATTGGAAGAGTCATGGATAAATCGGTCGTGGCCTGTCTCAAGGTAATACCTAGGTATATGCTTGGAGGGGAAGCAGAAGACAACGAAAACCGCCAGTCGAGGTAGCCAAGATTCGAACCGAGTAACTATCGAATTAGTTACCTTTCTCGGAGCCTTCATGGTAAAGGTAAAGTTAAGTAAAGCTGTCCCTGAAACAGGCCGTGGAGGCCCACAGGGCTGTGAGATGTCGAGGCACCGACATTTTCTAGACAATCGGCTCACAGATGGTGGTGAGGCTATCAGCCTTAAGCGCCGACAGGCCACCCTTTGTCCCCAGGAAAATTCCTGGTACTCTTTTGTTAGAGGCTGAGTCGATCCCAGGGTCCATAGTGCGGCCGGTAGGATTGCATTAATTGAAAATTCCAAAGACCTCGTCGGGAACTGAACCCGCAACCTTCCGGCTTGTAGCATAATGCCTCAACCAACTACGCTACCGCGTGCCCCAAGTTTTCCCTGTGCTTAATTAATTAAACACTATTCCATGACGGTGTATTGGGGAGTAGAGGTATAGCTCCACAATTCCTTACGTCGGCACTAGATGGAGGTGAGTGGTCAGTTTCACGACCTGACCGCTTTACCTCCGGGTAAAGAGCCCCGCCCGATACCCACTGGACAGCAGACTGGGTGGGTCCCAGAGCCGGGCTGGACGATGCAGAGAAGATAAAATCCCATGCTCCTTCTGGGAATTGGATCCCGGACGTCCACTTCGTAGCTACACCGACTGCGCACAGGGACAAGTTAACTGTTATCTAAGTTTGGTAACGTTCGCATGCATTCACGTAATCAGCACTGCACCTCGGCCCCACAGTTAGCAACGTGAAGAAGCTGCATCTCGCTACTCGTAGCGTACGGATTGCTCTGCTGTCCGTTGCTAACACAAGCTTCCTGCACGCACATAACTGTGCGAGGTCTGAGGCTCTCATCACTCACAGACGTTTCGGAGGAACATCCTGCCCTTCATATTCAGGACAGATAGATTTCAGAAATGGTAAAGGCGCAGGGTGTGCAGAAGTCGACTGCACTAAAGGTGGGCGCCGCAGGTTCCTACACTCTACCAGATTACACGGCATCACATCCCAGAAAACCGTATTCTTCACGACAAAACTAATGTTTCCCTTCATTTGGAGATGCACTGTATACATACACGGTGTGTCCAGGATCCGTTAGGACTCTTTTTTTATTATTATTATTATTTTACCCCGCAATGCCATCTGTTGGCGAGTTGTGGCGTTAAGATTCTTGAAGTTTCAGCTGTGGCCCTCTATAATTTCAAAGCGCAAGCATCGCTGCAACATGTGTTCTGACCTTGAATGTTAACAGTACTGTTCTGACGCTCGTCGGAAAATGGCGGTTGAACAGAGAGCCAACATCAAATTTTGTTTGAACTTAGGCAAAACAGCCGGAGAAGCGTACGAAATGATGAAAAGTGTGTACGGTAGTGATTGTTTGAGTCGCTCGAACATTTTTCGATGGTATGCTGTACTTCGTGACGGCAGGGAGGACACCGAAGACGTTCCACGTGCATCAAAGCTGAGAACAAGTCGCATTGAAGAAAATGCGAAAAAAGTGACAGAAATCCTTGCACCAGACAGATGTGTTTCTGCAAGACTCATCGAGGAGCTTTTGGGAATACCAAGAAGTACTGTGCGTCAAATTTTGACCGAGGATTTGGGCAAACGGAACGTCTGTACGCGGTTTGTACCGCACGCGCTGTCAGGCGATGAAAAACATGCCAGAGTGGAACATGTTACGGTCGGCCCAAAGTCTTACAAAATTTACAAAATCGATTGTTACTGGTGACGAGACATGGTGTTTTCAATATGAGCCTCTCACAAAGCGGCAGAGTGCAGCGTGGTTGAGCCCAAAGAAGCCGAAACCAAAGAAGTGCGCTTGCAAAAGAGTCGAGTAAAGACACTGCTGACCGTTTTCTTCGATTCCAAAGGAATCATTCACAAGGAATTTCTGCCAGAAGTTCAAACAGTGAATTCTGATTATTATCTCGGAGTCCTCAATCGTTTGTGGGCGAGAATTCTTCGAATTCGACCTGAATATCGAGAGCAAGGTTCCTGGTCGCTCCTCCACGAGTTCCCCACCCCACAAATCGAAGATCTTGCGCGATTTTATGGCCAGAAAAGGCATCACAGTCCTTGATCATCCTCCGTATTCACCAGATTTGGCTCCAGCAGATTTCTGGTTGTTCCCAGAAGTTAAGTTGGCGATGAAAGGAGACCGTCACACCATCCAGGACATTCAAAGGGAATCTACCTCAGTTTTAAATGCGATTCCACAAAAGCAGTACAGTGACTGTTTTCGAAAACTTTCAATGTATTGATTCAGAAGGAGACTATTTTGAACAAAAAATGAAATTTTGAAAATAATTCACGTCTTGTGATTTTAATGAACACAGTCCTAACAGAACCTGGACACACTGCCTATCCTGTCACATGTTTGAGTAACTATAGACGGGGATTGGGTTCGATATCGGATATATTGACCACTTACACAGACATGACTCGGAACTAGTAATTACAGCGCCATCGCTAATCTCCACACAATTCACAAATCACCATAGCACCCGCTAAGCCTTTTACAGACTGCTGTCTTCATCAGCCGTTCCCTAGCAACGGCTTCCAACAGTGCAGATTCTTCACCTTCCGTACTCAATTCCTCTCTGAATGGCGACTCCCTTCAAACTGAACTCTTTTCTTCACAGACTCCCGTAGAGAACTGACTTGGTTGCCCCAGTTGCCTTCCTTACAACTCCTCGGAACGGACCACCGTAGAAACTCCCGTTTCCAACAGTACCTCTACTGCTGCATACGTATCCACTGCCGCGGGAACGTGTTTACCGAGCCGTTCT
>NW_019729207.1:1046514-1046769 GCF_002891405.2 Cryptotermes secundus | reverse complement strand
GTGCAGACCGCATCTCCGAGGTCGAAGTCCGGCCAGCGCTCGCTAGCGTTGATGGACCCACGGACATCGGCGCACTTCGGCAGGAGATCGCTGAAGTCTCCCGCCATGTGGCTGCACTCAGGACCGAACAGGACCGCCTCCACCCCCGCTTCAGGGGGTCCGACAACAAACCGAGAAATAGAGGCTCCAGTCCCAAGGGTTCCCGCCCCGCCTTCAACAACCGCCGGCCCGGCAGCAGATCCCCCTCCCGGGGCG
>NW_019729207.1:1017848-1043362 GCF_002891405.2 Cryptotermes secundus | reverse complement strand
TGGTTCAGTGCTGAATAAAATGAATCTGCAAACTGACAAGCCAGCTCATCAGCCTCACACCCTTCTACATCAGGTTCTGGTTGTTTTGAATTGCGGTCCATAACAGGCACTGATGTCAACTGATTATGATGAAGAGTACCATTCCACATCTGGAGAATCTTGGTGATAATAGTTGCTTTGTTTGCGTTGAGTGCCGAGTATTTGTCATGCGTATTAGTGGCTATAGACGGGGTTTGGATCGGTGAACAGATTTACTAACCTTACAGGTCGTAACTACAGCTAATTATAACATTATTGCTGATCCGCACACTACAAATCACTCCACACTAAGTCTTCTCAGTCTATTTCCACTAGTCTGTACTTGGTAACAGCTCTCCACAATGGCTATTTCTCTGCCGTGTTTTCACTAGACGTTTCCTGATATCCAATCTTAGCTTCCGTTGTCCGCTGGTTAACACTCCACAGTTGAACCATCAACTGAACTGAACTCCCGTTCGCCTCTCGTTATATAGACTCAGGTGGGAGCTCACGGAAAACACGTGTCACGTGTGAGAATACGTGTTCATTGGAGCGTTACGCAGCACTAGGCATTGCGCGGATCACATAAAAAACAACTCTTCTGTTGTCAGAATGCGTGTTTATCGGCCCGTTTCCTAGCACTGGGCATGGTGCGGACCACAGAGGAAACACTTCTTCCAATACCTTTTCTATTGCTACGTGCACGTATTTTGGGCGTTGCCTAGAAATGGGTCTACATGTCACAATATACTCGTATACACACACACACACACACAGAGGCAATTGAAGAGACTTGGCTCACTCATGCACATCAGTCGCAAAAACAGCCTACGCGTGACCTACACACCTTAGTACCGCAGCCTGGGGCAACGCTGATGCACAACCACGCTTTTAAAACATTACGCCCCGTTTTCAGTAACTGCTATTCTGCTTTCTGTATGTGGCCCAGCAGGCAGGGAAAGTTTACACATGTACGGCGGAAGCAGGTGAAACCGTCTTTGGCCTCATCACTCATTGTAGTCCAGAATTCACACAAAACAGCCAATCTACATAATGACTGCGCTGTCCTACTGTGCAACAGCCAAGTATGTGTTATTTCTCCTATGGNCGTGCCGCGGCGGGGGGGGGGGGGGGGGGGCGTGCCGACAAAACTACGTAACATTCCTGTCTTCACGGCAGTTCAGGAAAGGATTTACAAATTCAATTCGTACCTTGTGGAAAATATTACGTTTTCATTACCACGGGAAAGTTTTGTTTTTATGGATGTCTATTGTTAATTTCATGCGAAACCCATAAAAAACACTGCATCAGAAAAATGCAGAATTTTTAAACTTAGAACAGCAGTCTGTATAATGACTGGTTACGGGCTCCATTGCCGTGGGTTCGATTCCCGGCAGGGTCAACACAGCAACCAGACCAGCTCCGAGGCCCAACCAGCCTCCTATCCAAAGGGTACCGTGGGCTATTTCCACGAAGGTAAAGAGGCCGTAGCGTGAAGCTGACCACTCACCTGCATATAACGCCGAGGTCAAGAACGGTGGAGCTATACAATCATTCCTCCATACACCTTCATGGTGTGATAATTAACTTAATCAGAGGGACAACTTTAACTTTACAGCAGGTTGTACACATGGCAACCACTGTGCTTCAAAGAGTTAATTCTGTAATGCTAACTGGCAAAAGTATATAACCCAAATCCAAATCTTGGCTCGTTTCAGCAATGCACAGCGTGAAAGTGGGGGTGGGGGTGGGCTGGGGGAACGGCAATTAAGCGGTGCAATATTTGAATTGTTATTTCAGCTCCGCTTTCATGGCTGGGCGGTTTGGAACAATGCAAGGAGACCAGTCTGACCCACATCCAAGGAACTCTTCACAGCTTTCCTTCCCATACTGGCTCTGATGCAGACCAGCAAGTTCCCCTCTGTGCGGTCCAAACACCAGACATACCTTCGCACGGATTTCATTACGCTTCTAACAGAAATCATGATCCCTCTGTGGGCACACCTGCCTTGAGAGCTAAAAGGGGGTTGTCATGCCCACACATGCGCATCACATCTGTGTTACCCACTTAAATAAACACAGTAAACCTGGTTAATTGGTGGGGGGGAGAAGTCGTCCGGATTAATGAAGTAAAAGATGGCCCTAAAAGATAAAAAAAAAACTTAGAAAACAAATAAATGGAAATTTGAAATAATGTACGTTGTGCTGATAAAAATAAACAATAAAAAATGTCACTGCAGCAATTTCTTCCTCTGTCAGAAACTGAAATCCCGTGTCTCCTTCATCCAGTTGAAGCCAATCTTGGATATTTTCTTGCATGGTTTCAGTCTCTCCAGCTGCCCTCAACACGGTCTGAAAGTCCTCTTGCTCCTAAATGCCACATGCTTTTGAAGTATGTACTCAAGTGTGAATGGTGCCGGGATAGCTCAGTCGGTATAACGACTGCCTACAGGCTGGAAGAACGTGGGGTCAGAGTTCGATTCTCGGTAGGGTCCACGATTTTCTCTTCTCGACGTCATGCAGACCAGCTCTGGGGCTCACCCAGCCTCCCATCCAATGGGTACCGGGGGCTCTTTCCCCAGGGGTAAAGCAGCAGGGGCGTGAAGCTGACCACTCACTTCCAACCAGATCGGAAGTCAAGTAAAATATAGATCTTCACATCCACTCCCCCATACGCCTTAACGGGGTAGTGCTTAACTAGTTAAGCACAGAGACAACTTTATCTTTTACCCCTTTTTATTTTGTGTAACAGTAAATGCTCATTTGATTCACATGTACATGAAGAACCCTGCGACTAAGCGATGATGCTCAGTTTCACAGAAATATGTTATCATCACCTGCCTGCCTCTTCAATGCCACACTTGTTCCATCTGACCTACTGAACTCCCAGAAAATACAACCTCATCTTTGCAAACTCTCCTACCACTGATCGAAAGTAACCTGAACTAAAAAAATAAACAGTTAAACTATCTATCAAAGACATGAGGTGAACATTCCACATATAATTTCAAGAAGAGAGAAAAATCCTGCACAAACTGTTAAATAAAACGTCATGCCGGCAAACGTATTCTCTAAATATAACTAACAGAAGTAATCACTTTAAAAAACTACTCCATATTTCACTCATATCCAGCATTTTAAGAATATGAGCTATTCCATATCAATCAAACTGTAGAAAGAATTACTGAACCTTGCCTCATCCCACTGCCTAGTGAGGACGAATACAGTTAGTCAATCTAAAACCACACAATGAAACTATATTAAAACAAGTTACCTCAACTAAACCTACTCTACAGACTGCATTAATTAATGTAATCACAAATGACAGGAGGTTGGAGAGAACTGCATAATGAGGTGCTTCATAACTTGTACTCTTCCCCAAGTATAATTAGAATGATCAAGTCAAGGAGGATGAGATGGGCAGGGTATGTAGCACGAATTGGGACGAGTTAGATTGCATATAGGATATTGGTGGGAAAGCTAGAAGGAAGGAGATCACTGGGAAGACCAAGACATAGGTGGGTAGACAATATTAAAATGGATCTTAAAGAGATAGGATGGGATGGGAAGGTATGGGCTGGTATGGGATGGGATGGGATGGTATGGTATGGACTGGATTGGTCTGGCTCAGGATAGGGACCAGTCGAGGGCTCTTGTGAACATGGTAATGAACCTTCGGGTTCTATAAAATGCTGGGAAGTTCTTGAGTAGCTGCACAATTTGACAGCTTCTCAAGAAGGGCTCAGCTTTATGAGTGATGGGTGAATCTCATATGAACAAAACTCACCTCCATTACTATCATAAAAATGTAATGGTAATTAGAAGCTATTATGTTGTCACCACTGCAGTGCAGCCTGATATACAGTGTGTGATAAAACAGGAGTGGTAATAAAAAGACATGGCATTATTTGCATGTCTAAGCATATGAAAATGCTTAGTAAAACCAGTATCCTACAGCAGGGCACCCAAGACTCTTTCCAATGATACGCAAGTGGCCCAAAAATTAAAGAATCATGAATCTTCATCCTAGTATACCTGCTTTCATAAGACACTTAACATTCCTGTAGGCTAGTATCCTACCAAGTCCTCAACTGGGAACCTCCCAACACTCTAACTGAACTGTCGGACTTATAATAAAAAATGGTTCGGGAACACCTTCAGCATATTATGTCATCAAGGTCAGAGGAAACACCCACATTTTGTTCAACAATGTCATAGATGACATTCCCCTTCCGCCCCCCCCTCTCTCACATCTATCTATCCACATGCAAGCTAACAATTTTTTGTCAGTTAATTAATATTTCTACCAAAATACCTGACAAAAAAGTTTCACTCGCTCAGTAATTCTTTGATATGACACTGATAACACACATACCAATAACTTCCCATCACTGACTGAGATGGTAACCAACATCACATGATTAAATGTCCCTAACCTCTCCGCCAGCTCTGAGATTTTTCATACCTACATCTAGCTAAAAGTAAACTGGAGATGCATACTCTCAGTCGCTGATGTGAAGTCAGATGGACTACCAACTTACTGTGCAAGTAATCAGTCCCTCAACTCAAAATGATGTGAAGCCAGATGGACTACCAACTTACTGTGCAAGTAATCAGTCCCTCAACTCAAAATGATGTGAAGCCAGATGGACTACCAACTTACTATACAAGTAAGCAGTCCCTCAACCCAAAGTGATGTGAAGCCTGATGGACTACCAACTTAGTACGCAAGTAAGCAGTCCCTCAACTCAAAATGATGTGAAGCCAGATGGACTACCAACTTACTATGCAAGTAATCAGTCCCTCAACTCAAAATGATGTGAAGCAAGATGGACTACCAACTTACTGTGCAAGTAATCAGTCCCTCAACTCAAAATGATGTGAAGCCAGATGGACTACCAACTTACTATGCAAGTAAGCAGTCCCTCAACCCAAAATGATGTACCTTCTGGCCAGTTTCCTTGCATTTGCTGCAGCCTACATGACAGAGTAAGTTCTTAAAATTTCTTGACATTTAACTTTATTTTATTTGTGTGTAGAACTGTTGACACATATGACCTTGAGCAAACCATCAGGACAAGAAGAAGAACAAAATAAGCTTTGGGAGAAATTACTGGGCTTGTCAATGCAAATAAAGACATCATGGCATACACATATATCACTCTTCTATATAAGACCTTCAGGGAGATCAGGAATCTGATGACATGCTCAAGTTTGTCCAGGCCCTGATACTGAACCCACAACTAAACCCCACCCACAAGGTGCATGATAGCCCTGACTGGCCTTTAAGGTCAGGGCTTCATCTCCCACCTGGCACTGGGCTATCTACAGAGTAAGGAGTTACGTTTAAACATTAAGATTACAGTCTTACAGGGCTTGATACTGTGTAGTCTGGTAGATAATACAGCGAACCCTCACTAATCCAGACTAACTGGGGAGGTGGTCATCCAGATTAATGAAGCAAAAGACAGCCCTAAAAGATAAAAAATAAACTTAGGAAACAAATAAATGGAAAATTGAATAATATGGGTAGTGCTGATGAAAATACATAAATAAATAAAATATCATTGTAGAGCCTTTATTTATAAACTGAAATAAAAAATAAGTCCAAAAACAAATACAACTTCTGAGTCTTCTATCAATGAATAAATAAAAAGGTAAAGTTGTCCCTGTGCTTAAGTAATTAAGCACTGTGTCATGAAGGCATATGGGGTAGTGACCTGGCACTAACTGCAGGTGTGGTCAGCTTCACACCCCTGTCACTTTACCTGTGGGGAAGAGCCCCCAATACCCATTGGATAAGATGCTGGGTGGGCCCCAGAGCCCATCTCAACAATGTGGAAAAAAATTCTTGACCCTTCTGGGACTCGAACTCTGACCGGCCCCTTCATTGTGCAGCCCATAGCCAGTCGCTATACCAACTGAGCTATCCCAGCCCTTTTTGATGAATAAATGTATTGTCTTTTTACAGTTTTTTAAATAAAAGCTTTACAAGTGATATTTTTTATTTTCATCAGAACCACTTATATCATTAAAATTTCCATTTATTTGTGTTTTAAGTTAATTTCTTTTTGGGCTACCCTTTGCTTCACTAATCTGGATTATCACTTACTCTGGGTGATCTCTCTCCCCCATTTACTCTGGATTAGCGAGGGTTTACTCTTATGTATTTAATACTGTTCCTCTTTACAAGGAAGAAAGCAATTAATGATATTCTCCACAGGCAAGTTTTTGGAAGCCCAAACAATAGTATATTAAAAACAGAAATGCCACTACTGAGTCACAAACTTGCGTCTTCGTGTTTACATTTGAAAACATCATAAATTCCAGAAAGCTTGGAATATAAACAAACAAGTGACATGAAAAAACTAACTTCTTTATTCAGTGACCAAGTGCCAGGACAGAGATGAGGTCCCCTCACCTTAAAGACCAAGGATGTGATACTGTGCTGCCTGATCAAACCTATTGTACATATTGTGGGGGGGGGTGATAAATTGGTATAGAGCACTGGTGGAATTATGACTACTGGAGGAAATCGAAAGAAAATTGAGGAGCTCCTGTGTCACTCTGTCCACCACGAATTTCACATGATGTGAACCAGAAATGAACCCAAGACTCTGCAGTGCGATGTCAGTATCTAACTGCCTGAACACTGAAATAAGAATATAAACACTGACCTCTATCTGCATGGTCAGTACCTAGATTATTAGATATTAAATGCTACAGACTCTGGGAAACTCTAAATGACCATCAAGAGTTGCACTGGAATAACAGAAGAGAGTTGACGTAAACAGGGGCATCACAAATGCACAATAAAACAACTGCTTATGAACTATATAAACACCATACAAGCATAAAAAATGCTGACTTGATTTACTTCTGTACACAGTCAGTGCATTCTGTCATCAGCTACTTAACCAGCACTGAGAGAATAAAGGAAACAGTGCTGAGTCAGTAAAGTCAGCTGACAATGGCATACTGCATTTCACTTGTCAACGAAATTATTGTTTAATGTGGGGCAAGATAAGCGTTCATATTTAAAAATGCTACACCTTAAAATTATGCCAAATTCAACAATACAGTGATGTCACTGTGTATGTTATTTATTTAAATTCTGCTATAATTCCATATTCAGTCCTTCTCTTGAACTCACATTTATGTCAAAATATCACCTTCAAATATTCTTTAAGTTTACATCTAACACATCAGTGCAATCACTTTCTATTACAGTTGGTTTGGATTTTAACCAGTTTCCACTCTCTGAACAAAATATATATCTTTGAACATCATCAGAATAAGGTGACAAGTTAAACTTCCTCCAAACCGTAGTAACAATTACAATAATTACTTGGTGAAGATTTGTTCTGTCATACCGAAACTGTGATATTGTAAATACTTAAAGCAGTTTCTCCACATGAAAATACCAGGTTACAACAAAGTTAGGTTATAAAATATAACCTCAGTCTGCAACATTTAAAATTTAGTAGAAAATAAAGGGTTTACAATCCAGATCACACTATCAATTGTTTACCTTCTATACAGACGACATGGTCCCGGATTTGCTGAGCAACCGATGCGTTGGGTACAAGTTCAATCAAGTCATAAATTGCATATATGGATGGATGAACACTTTCAAAACGCTGTATTTCTTGCCTAATGGCAAGTGAGTTGTTAAGAAACGGTTGTAAATGTGGTCTTGTACTCATTGTTCAGGTCACTAATTCTCATTCCATTACTAGATCATCACATTGTTTAAGGACACGATTATGTATTTGTTTACAACTGCTAGGAAACACACCTCTTCACACAATATGGCGTTGGATAGCCTAACCTACACAAAATCTGACACTCCACGAAGCACACACGGAACTAACACTCTCTGCAACACGAGATGCAGCACCCAACATTTTCATACGTTTAAAATCAGCAACAGACACCACCGACAACAGCCTTACTTACAGCATTTGAAAGACGATATAACTCTCAGAACTCCACCTAACTAGTCTTGACACCTCAACATCTAACCGCGCACTTCGCAATCAGGCGAATGTATGAAATTTCGTAGTTCCAGGCATGACCTAAAGATGACAGGACAATCCTATCTGACTCATCTGCCACCTAGTAACGTTGATTGTAAACACTACACGACCCGTCCCATTTTAAGAGCCGGGTAGTTTGATGGACATGCATCAAAGTTTCCACAGAAAGTGCTGCCTCCATTTTTAAGGAAGCTGGGCAAAGCACGTTATTTCAGCCCAAAAATGGTCGTATTAATTTCTTGCCTTGAACTTACATATAAGTCAAACATAACTGTTAATAAAATTATCGAGTTTTTGGACATTATAAATCGTCCTGTTTCTTATTTCAGTCTGGGAGTTGGTTACAATTGTCAGAAACTTTTAGATCTCTTTTATCAGTACCAATGCCTAAATTTTCATTGAACAAGTTGAATTAGTTCATAACACATTTGGCCATTCATTGTCTTTGATTTCATACCTTGAAGATGGAGACAGCAGGGTTGTCAGAAATACTGGTCTACCAAACTGCACGGCCATCTCTTGTAGAACACACATATCTTCATCTTCACTCCCTTGGGAACCTCACATCCTGCACATAGGATTCACTCATTCATTTATTCAAGGAACTGATCCCTCCTTGAGAAGCTGCCAATTGTGCAGCTAGTCAAGAACTTCCCAGCATTATATGGAACGCGAAGGTTAATTACAGTGTTCACAAGAGCACTCCACTGGTCCCTATCCTGAACCAGATGAATCCAGTCCATACCATCCCATCCTATACCTCTAAGATCCATTTTATTGTCCACCCACCTACATCTTGGTCTTCCCAGTGGTCTTTTTCCATCTGGCTTTCCCACCAGTATCCTATATGCATTCCTCTTCTCCCCAATTCGTGCTACATACCCTGCCCATCTCATCCTCCTTGACTTGATCATTCTAATAATACTTGGAGAAGAGTACAAGTTATGAAGCTCCTCATTATGCAGTTTTCTCCAACCTCCTGTCACTTCATCTCTCTTTGGTCCAAATATTCTCCTCAGCACCCTGTTCTTAAACACCCTCAGTCTATGTTCCTCCCAAGTTACAGAATCTGTCCAGATCCGAGGCTTCTTGAACATTTTAGTAACAAGCTTATTTTTTACGGTGAGGAGTTGTTAGCCCCACACCCAACCCCTAGCTGGAGGACCTCCTTCCTTGTCAGCTGTCCGGAACTGCTTATTCAATATATTGTATTTGCAACTTCCCTCCATAGTTGGAGGGTGTCTCCTCCATTCACAACCTGAGGACATGCCATGTTGTGGTGACAAGGGACCCACCTAACATGGTCCCACACATGGGATTATCTGTAGCCTTGAATGGGTGGAATTCTAATGAGCTCAGGCACTGGGGTAACAAGAATTCCCCACTTGGCGAACATTAAACATTTTTTTTTAAATCATAACTTGAAACCACAACTTAGGCTTTCATTATGCAGGAAAGAAGAAAAATCTGGCATTACAAAGCGGTGTGGACATTTTGTCTTGAGTGCCCCTGTCTACTAGAATGCAACCCTGAGCACATATGCAGTAGCTGTGTAAGTGTGAGACTGAATTAATCTGGCTCAGAATAGGGACACTGGCAGGCAGGCTCTTGTGAACACAGTACTAAATATTTCTTTTCCATAAAATGTTAGGTATTCTTATCTAGCTGAGTGACTGATGGTGTCCCAAATAGGGCTCAGCTCAATGGAGTTAGCTTGAATGAAAATATATCAGAATAATGAATAACATTATATGATAATATTACTTGAATGCATGAACTGATCATCATTAAACTTGGTACAAATATCACAGTACCTGAGGCCATCTTAAGATGTACATCATGATTCTCTGTCATCAGTAATACCAACACTGAAGCATCTTAAATTGTTGAAGTTATAATAAACTTAATATTACTTGATTGCCCAAACTTGGTATGTACAAGTATGCCATGTTTATTTCAACGGCACACTTATCAAGTCATTTTGTAGTGAAAGGAAGGTAGGCAATTATTTCATCCCAGAATTTCTTGTTTAAATGGGGTGTTGAAAATGTGGATTGGAAAAAAAAAAAAGAGAAATATTTAACTGTTCCTCATGTGTATAGCAACTGTGACTACACAGAGATTGTATGCATGATGAAAGCATGTAAAACAGAAATAACTAACAAAATGCAGGAGACAGAGTTGCAGATTCTCATCTCCTTGTTGGAGAAGCAAGGATTGAAAAGTATTTGTACATATATATTCGTACGGTATATAATTTCACATGTTCATGTTATGGCCTTCCAGGTCAGGAAATCGTGTGCTCTGGTTGGTGGATATTAACATTTCAGAGGCGCATATACCTCTGTCATCAGCGTGTAAGGCTGAAAATGGAGGCAATATGGTACCAGATTGCATGATAGAATAGCCCACAAGGCCACAATATTAATCTTAAGCGCTGTAAAAACTTAAAAATCCTACACAGTCCCTTGCACCCTACATGCATGAGAGGCATAGCAAAACGAAGAGCTGGTTACCTCAGAGAGGAATCCATTTCAAATTCACACCCAGGAGGGAGGCTGCTATCCTGGTAAAGTAAAACATAAAGTTGACCCTATACATAACACCATATCTCCGAGAAGTATCGGGAGGTGGAGTTATAACTGCATGTAACTTTAAGCTACTACCTCCTATATGGAGATGAAAAGCCAGCTTTGCGCTCCAGTCGTTCTCTTCTGGAGGACGTTTAATATTAAAGCAGGTAGGACATATACTTACCACTGTGCTTTAAAAAGTCAGGGGGATTCTTGTTTNNNGAGGGGCATTGCGAGTGTATAAAATACTTTATAGTCATACCATATGACCGGGGGACATAGTAGCGTAGTTGGTTGAAGCTCTATGCTACAAGCCGGAAGTACGCGGGATCGAATCCCAACGAGGTGGATTTTTTCAATTGACCTAATCCTTCCAGCCGCACTGTGGCCCTGAGGTCGACTCAGCCTCTAACAGAAATGAGTATCAAGGATATTCTTGGGGGTAGTGGGCGGCCGGCGCTACCGCCATCTGTGAGCCAATTATCTAGAAAATGTGGGACCCTCAACATCTCACAACCCTATGGGCCTCCACGGCCTGTTTCGGGGATACTTCTATCTTTTTTACTTTTCCATACCATACGACCGAAATTTCCCTGCCTCTCCCACAGTTACGAATCTTGCGATTGTTCAGAGTATTGAAGAAAAGGCAGTTACACCATCTCCGATGCACATGAATCCACCGCGCAGTGCCAACTGAATTATAGTATCACTGCTGCATAACAGATGGCAGACGCATGACCGTATGAGCACAAAACTCTGCGACGATATGGCGCATACGCATAGCATCCGAAAACAGAAACTTATCTTGCTGGAAACGTCTCCATCAGTCACAGAGATTGATGTTCAAGTGAATAATAATTCCATTACGTGTAACCAGTTCGATATACAAATATGACGATACAGCTTTACATGCTTCGCGCAGCACTGGCCATCATCAAATGGTTCTCCAGCACTGTAGGGACATATTTACGCGTCTCTGTACTGTGAATTTTACCATTGAAAGTTAAGAATAGTTACACCATGTGGTTGTTAAAAATAATATATTACTAGCGTTTTAAATTGTTACAAAATCTAGTAGGGTATTCTGTATGCTCTTGTCTGTGGGATGTGTGTATGCTCAGTGATTACTCGTACTCTGTATTTAGTTAACAGACTGAACAACTAACTGATCCTTCACCGAAGGGTGGTGAGTATTCCTCGAATTTGATCTGCTTACAGTTTCTTCGGGAATACCATTTTTATCCATGGCTGACGTTCGTAACAAATGTTCGAGTTTCCCTACATTTTCATAAGTTCTCAGATGACACAATGCTCTGGTCTTGTGCTGCGCCCTGGTGTCCAGACATCAACATAAACTTCGTTCTCCTTTTGTTTACTTACGGACGCCCCTCCTTAATGCCATGTAGAACATTTTTTAGCCTAGGTTGAAAATAAAATAAAATAAAGGAGGCTTATAACTTCACCTTGCTGTCTGTGTATCCGTTTGTCTGTCCATCTGTCCGTGTATCCCCTTTAATTTTTGTTGGGAGGCTTATGATATTACCTTCTTGTGTAATTCCCCCTCCCCATTTTTTTTTTCGTTTTCTATGCGATCCGTGTTGTATCAAAGGAAAACAGGCGATTAGTTTTCCCAGATCTTCTTGTTTTCTTTTATAATTTTCTTCGTGGCATTTTCCTTTTCGTCCAAACGGTGAACATTATCAGTACGGACTACGTCCATTCAATTTGAGCCCCTTTTTGGGTTTCTTGGCGAATTCTGAAAAGAATGTGTGAACTTCAGACCATTCTGAACAGGATAGGTATCAGGCAAATGTTTACACTTATTGTTGTTGTTATTATTATTAATGTTGCATGTAGACCCGTTGCTAGGCAACGGCCGCTATACAATAGCCTTTGTGAAGTAATGGCTCGGTAAACAACGGCCGTTCCTAGGTTGACACACATTTAAACCTGCGTAAATATTGTCATGAGTAGAGCAATGATTTTTTGTGTAAATACATATTCTATTGCTTATGTCAATGCTCAGAAAGTAGTAATCTCCAAGAGCTGCAGCATTATCATTGCTACAGTTGAATTTTGTTCTATATATTTTTACATATTTTGACATTTCCTATATCGTAAATTTTGTAAAGATCGAGCAAAGTCCAGGATGGCCTCACACACTGTAAACAAAAGGCGCAACAGATCACCGTAGTCGCGGTGCAGGGCCCAAGAAGGCCCACCCCTTAAACATTCATACTGTAAACAATAGAATGTTCTGGAAGGTTCTTAGGATGATGAAATGTATGACGCTAATAGAAGCTTCCAGAAGGGCAACGCCCTAACTGAACCCTATATACACTCCACCCCGGGCGTTAAGCGCTTTTTGACATCTAAGCAGAGTCCGTTGAGTGGAACAGAACTGTGTGATACTAGAAGTCGGCCGCTGACCTTGCTTAGGCAGACCACGGATATTCTTACAACAAGGTTCTCTCTACAACTGTGTGCATTATCAATAAATGTATTACTTAATTTCAAGTTTCAATACTCAAACACCCCGCACTGACTCCCAACGGAACCGTTCGCCCTGCCAACCTGCAAACTGGTTCATCACCGGGATATAACAATATGTATTTATTTGGATGTTTTATAAAAGTACATATTTCTCGGTATTTTAAACTGGAAAGCGCCTATCTTTTGTGTTTAATTCGTTTAATACCTCACTGATAGCTCCTCCACCTTTCGAAAGGAGTGTTTCTTTTGTAAAGCAAAGTAAACTGCACCCCCCAAGTAATTCCGCACATTAGTGTGACCTGAGCGTTGGAGACTGTTCTCAGAATTGTACTGCACATACAATCCCTTCCCTTCTCACCAAACAAACTCGTCCACTCCTAAAAACCTGTGTTCTCTTCCTGAGAGTTTTGAAATTGATTTTAGTTTTGTATGAGCAGTTCGATGAGTTAAGTTCCAGTTTGCGTGGCGGACATCGTTAAGGCGCCGGTTGCATCCTCTATGGCGTCGAAGTTAAATTTGTAGGCAAAAACAGAGGATTCCTTCATAATTGACAGTAAAAAGTATTGGGTGTTTCATGAAACCACGGTTGGAGCGACATACAAAGAACAAGCAACTGAATTCTTCGTAGAAGCAAGTCCTCTTTCACACTGATTCATCAATCTTCGACTTCTTCAAGGATACGTGCAATTGGATGGTGTCCGCGAACATCCCCTGGTTTAAACCCCAAATTTTGGTCCTTTTGGAAAAGTATTACAAGCAACATATTTCAGAGCAATCAACACTTCGAAAACATTATCTGCTATGAAGAAACCTTGGAACACATAAGAGGTAAAAGAAGCCTTTATATTGGTTGCTGTGGAAGACACACACGATTCCGTGACTTGCTTTATTGCGAACTTTGTGGCTGGCAAGTTAGACACTGAAGTTCCCTCTAATCCACATTTGATTTGTTCCAAAGTTCTGCACCATACAAATCACTCCACTGTTGCAAGATTTGTGGCTTACCGGAGTTCACGAGAAGATGCTAATTTTGTATTCAGATGCTCCGGCATATACTCGTATGCTGAAAGCTGCAACTGTGTTGAGAATGTTTTACCCTGATTTGATTCATTTTACTTGCCTGGCTCATGGACTACAACGTGTTGTCGAGGAGGTGAGAGCCAAGTTCCCTCAAGTGAATAAATTAAATTCGATAAAAAAAAGGTGTTTCTGAAAGTCCGACATCGAACGTAAGCCTATAAGCAGCGGCGTCCGTAGTCTAGAGGTAACGTTCCCACCTCATGACTCGTAGTACGAGGGTTCAAATACCCGGCGGAGGTCGTCGAATTTTTAAGGATGGAAAAATTCAGGGAACAAGTCCTCCGGGAGGGACTTTAAGCCGTGGGTCCCGTGTCGTAGCATTACGGCACGTAAAAGAACCTCATATCTCCAAAGGAGGTCACTGAGCCAAATTGCGGACGTTTCCCGCCCAACAGCAGTCTCTAATACCTCCGGTAGATGGGGGAAGCATTATAGATACCTCTCAGCTAGTAGAGCCGGTCTCGCTGGCTGGGCGGGACTGATGGTAAGCACCAGTACCGGTAGGATATAGAGACTGGTAGAAATCATAGAGGGAAGCACAATGGACCAATACAGGTCTAAGTGCATGGGGAAACCCACCCTCTCCAATAACTAACTAACTAACTAACTAAGCCTATAAGCAACACTTGCTAGACGCAACCTCTTCTTTTTTAATTCGCTTGGTGGGGGTCCAGCTGGGTCCACTCGGCACGGCGCCCACTGATTGGCCTATTGTAGCCAGCCCATGGTGATTATGATGATGGAGAATTTAGTGGAATGAAGATTGGCAGGGGAAACCGAAGTACTCGGAAAAAACCCCGCCCCAGCTCCATTTTGTCCACCACAAATCCCACTTGACCGGACCAGGGCCACCGCGGTGGGAAGACAGCACTAACCGCATGAGCTATGGCGCGGCCCTAGACGCACCCTTGCCCACCGAACCAGTACTAACAAGGTGGGAAACTCAGCCAGAAGCAGTCATCTACAGTGAACACTTTGGAACTGCGAGATCAATCGTAGCCAAGTTTGTTGTTTGGCCAGCGCCATAGCTCAAGCGGTTAGTCGCTGGCTTCCCACCGCGGCGGCCCGGGTTCGATCCCGGGTCTGGTCAAGTAGGATTTGTGGTGGACAAAGTGGCGCTGGGGCAGGTTTTCTCCGAGTACTTCGGTTTCCCCTGCCAATCTTAATTCCACAAACTGCTCCACAATCACCCTCACCTATCATCAGGGGCTAGTACAATAGGCCAGAAGTGGCCTCAGTATAAGGGACTTAGTCCCACCCCACTAGCAAGAGAAAAAAAAAGTTTACTGTTTCGGTGCGTGAACCCCAGAGTGCATTCAAGGATCCAAAATTGGCCTGTTCAATTGCCTACATCCGAAGTAATTTTGCCTCGCTTCCGAAGGGTCTAAAACGTTTACAAACCCACGGACTTCCTCTACAAGGATCTGTAGACATAATGAAAAGTTTTTTTTTTATTGCTATTGGGGTGGGACTAAGTCCCTTATACTGAGGCCACTTCTGGCCTATTGTACCAGCCCCGGATGATAGGTGAGGGTGATTGCGGAGCAATTGGTGGAAAGAAGATTGACAGGGGAAACCGAAGTACTCGGAGAAAACCTGCGCCAGCGCCACTTTGTCCACCACAAATCCCACTTGACCAGACCCGGGATCGAACCCGGGCCGCCGCGGTGAGAAGCCAGGATCTAACCGCTTGAGCTATGGCGCGGCCCTAATAAAAAGCTTAGTGTTGTGAAAGGGGGGGGGATGGTGCTGCCGAAAGTGTGCCCACCAAGTTGCAGTCGATGTTAAGAAGAAACCCTGGATTTTCGACATTTACCAGTGTCTGTCAGGTACTTAATGGAGACGGTGTAGTTCCCCCTGAAGAAGGACAATGCTCCTGAGAAAATGCCTTTGTTAAAATGCGCACCAGTGACATTTTGTCATGTAGAAACATGCTTTTCGGCCTATAAACATATTCTATCGGATAAAAATACCATCAATGGCCCCGCAAAATATGGAAAAGCTACAAACAGTATACTGTGCATCAAAAAATCAACGATTGTACCGGAAGATTGTAAATATAGGTTGGCTGCAAAACTAAATATTATTTTTGTGTTGTTACATATTTTACTACTTATTTCAGTGTTCTTTGTTGCATAAATATGTACTTATTTTGCATGAAGATATTACATAAAAATGATGGCTCTACTCATAAGAATTCAATGGGAATATTTTGCGGTTACAATATTTCTCCCTTGAGCAGTGTACCGACAAGTGTGTAGTCCATATGCTTTCCCTCTGCTCCCCGCTTCCACTCCAGTACTATTCTTATTGTGGGGGTAAGGCTGAGTTCACTGAGTTCTGCTGCCACTACTGGCCTATTGTGCCAAACCCAGATGATAGATGATGGTGATTGTGGAGCAGTTAGTGGAATGAAAATTGGCAGCGGAAACACAACTACTCACAGAAAACATGCCACAACTCCACTTTATCTACCACAAATCCCACATGACGAGGCCCAGTCTTGTAACTCTACCGCCGCAGTGGGAAGCCAGCCACTAATTGCACGGCCTCTAACTCCACTCTCAAGCGCGCACATGTACCTGGGCCGCTGCAGTGGGAAGCCAGCCACTAATTGCACGGCCTCTAACTCCACTCTCAAGCGCGCACATGTACCTGGGCCGCTGCAGTGGGAAGCCAGCCACTAATTGCACGGCCTCTAACTCCACTCTCAAGCGCGCACATGTACCTGGGCCGCTGCAGTGGGAAGCCAGCCACTAATTGCACGGCCTCTAACTCCACTCTCAAGCGCGCACATGTACCTGGGCCGCTGCAGTGGGAAGCCAGCCACTAATTGCACGGCCTCTAACTCCACTCTCAAGCGCGCACATGTACCTGGGCCGCTGCAGTGGGAAGCCAGCCACTAATTGCACGGCCTCTAACTCCACTCTCAAGCGCGCACATGTACCTGGGCCGCTGCAGTGGGAAGCCAGCCACTAATTGCACGGCCTCTAACTCCACTCTCAAGCGCGCACATGTACCTGGGCCGCTGCAGTGGGAAGCCAGCCACTAATTGCACGGCCTCTAACTCCACTCTCAAGCGCGCACATGTACCTGGGCCGCTGCAGTGGGAAGCCAGCCACTAATTGCACGGCCTCTAACTCCACTCTCAAGCGCGCACATGTACCTGGGCCGCTGCAGTGGGAAGCCAGCCACTAATTGCACGGCCTCTAACTCCACTCTCAAGCGCGCACATGTACCTGGGCCGCTGCAGTGGGAAGCCAGCCACTAATTGCACGGCCTCTAACTCCACTCTCAAGCGCGCACATGTACCTGGGCCGCTGCAGTGGGAAGCCAGCCACTAATTGCACGGCCTCTAACTCCACTCTCAAGCGCGCACATGTACCTGGGCCGCTGCAGTGGGAAGCCAGCCACTAATTGCACGGCCTCTAACTCCACTCTCAAGCGCGCACATGTACCTGGGCCGCTGCAGTGGGAAGCCAGCCACTAATTGCACGGCCTCTAACTCCACTCTCAAGCGCGCACATGTACCTGGGCCGCTGCAGTGGGAAGCCAGCCACTAATATCACGGCCTCTAACTCCACTCTCAAGTGCGCACAACACGTACCTGGGCCGCCGCAGTGGGAAGCCAGCCACTAACCGCACGGCCTCTAACTCCACTCTCAAGTGCGCACATGTACCTGGGCCGCTGCAGTGGGAAGCCAGCCACTAACCGCACGGCCTCTAACTCCACTCTCAAGTGCGCACATGTACCTGGGCCGCTGCAGTGGGAAGCCAGCCACTAACCGCACGGCCTCTAACTCCACTCTCAAGTGCGCACATGTACCTGGGCCGCTGCAGTGGGAAGCCAGCCACTAACCGCACGGCCTCTAACTCCACTCTCAAGTGCGCACATGTACCTGGGCCGCTGCAGTGGGAAGCCAGCCACTAACCGCACGGCCTCTAACTCCACTCTCAAGTGCGCACATGTACCTGGGCCGCTGCAGTGGGAAGCCAGCCACTAACCGCACGGCCTCTAACTCCACTCTCAAGTGCGCACATGTACCTGGGCCGCTGCAGTGGGAAGCCAGCCACTAACCGCACGGCCTCTAACTCCACTCTCAAGTGCGCACATGTACCTGGGCCGCTGCAGTGGGAAGCCAGCCACTAACCGCACGGCCTCTAACTCCACTCTCAAGTGCGCACATGTACCTGGGCCGCTGCAGTGGGAAGCCAGCCACTAACCGCACGGCCTCTAACTCCACTCTCAAGTGCGCACATGTACCTGGGCCGCTGCAGTGGGAAGCCAGCCACTAACCGCACGGCCTCTAACTCCACTCTCAAGTGCGCACATGTACCTGGGCCGCTGCAGTGGGAAGCCAGCCACTAACCGCACGGCCTCTAACTCCACTCTCAAGTGCGCACATGTACCTGGGCCGCTGCAGTGGGAAGCCAGCCACTAACCGCACGGCCTCTAACTCCACTCTCAAGTGCGCACATGTACCTGGGCCGCTGCAGTGGGAAGCCAGCCACTAACCGCACGGCCTCTAACTCCACTCTCAAGTGCGCACATGTACCTGGGCCGCTGCAGTGGGAAGCCAGCCACTAACCGCACGGCCTCTAACTCCACTCTCAAGTGCGCACATGTACCTGGGCCGCTGCAGTGGGAAGCCAGCCACTAACCGCACGGCCTCTAACTCCACTCTCAAGTGCGCACATGTACCTGGGCCGCTGCAGTGGGAAGCCAGCCACTAACCGCACGGCCTCTAACTCCACTCTCAAGTGCGCACATGTACCTGGGCCGCTGCAGTGGGAAGCCAGCCACTAACCGCACGGCCTCTAACTCCACTCTCAAGTGCGCACATGTACCTGGGCCGCTGCAGTGGGAAGCCAGCCACTAACCGCACGGCCTCTAACTCCACTCTCAAGTGCGCACATGTACCTGGGCCGCTGCAGTGGGAAGCCAGCCACTAACCGCACGGCCTCTAACTCCACTCTCAAGTGCGCACATGTACCTGGGCCGCTGCAGTGGGAAGCCAGCCACTAACCGCACGGCCTCTAACTCCACTCTCAAGTGCGCACATGTACCTGGGCCGCTGCAGTGGGAAGCCAGCCACTAACCGCACGGCCTCTAACTCCACTCTCAAGTGCGCACATGTACCTGGACCGCCGCAGTGGGAAGCGAGCCACTAACCGCACGGCCTCAAATTCCACTCTCAAGTGCGCACAACACGTAATCAGTGTTCGATGCGCTACGGCGAAACGACAGACACAATAGTGGTTTACATACGGATTTAACCTTGAAAGAAGAGTGTTCCATACACTGTAGGATGCAGGTAATTACTGGGTTCACCCGGCACGGCGGCCACAGATTGGCCTATTGTAGCCTACCCCGGGTGATTATGATGGAGAATTTCGTGGAATGAAGATTGGCGGGAAAAACCTGCCCCAGCACCACTTTGTCCACCACAAATCCCACTCGACCAGACCCGGGATCGAACCAACACAAGCAATACTCGTCCTTACGTTCTGTGGGCCTTCCATTTAGTCTTATCGCTATGTTTATAAATAGCGGAGCGATAACATTCATTTCCTTGCTGTGGTAAACAAGCCTTGAGCCTATTTGAATAGAAGGGCATTCCTACCTCCTCCTAGGATTCATTGATTGTTTTTAAGACTCTATTCACTTCAGATTTGTATTACTATTTGAACATTTGCTGACAAAACCAAGCGCCATAAGATAAATGTGGATACTACTTAAACAACTGTTAATTTTCTGGGGGGAAGGCTACAACTGATTTTGTATGGGTCTGAAAGTCAACATTTTACATCTAAGAAAGAGCACAGATCGTGGGTGTTTGAGAACAAGGTGTTGTACACAATATTTGGACCTAAGAGGGAAGGGCCGGTCATGGTAGCCGAGCGGTCTAAGGCATGTACTGTCTTCGCTCGCCTGGAAACCGAAGAGCTAGGAAAAACGAAGTGAGCGGAGATGTTCATGGAGGTAGGCCTAGGCCCACTGGGGCTGTGGTGCCAAGGGAGGGGGAAAAGAGAGAGAGAGAAAGAGAGAGAGAGGGAAGGAGTAACAGAAGAATGGAGAAAATTACATACCGTGCAGCTTCATAATATATATTCATCAATTATTACGGTAATCAAATCAAGGATGATGGGCTTGTTCGAGTCATGTAGCACGCATAGGAGGAATGAGAAATCCATACAAAAAATTAAAAGAAAAACAACTCTGAAAAAATACAGGTATAAAGTGCAGAATACTATTAAAATAGATCCTAAAGGAGTGTGGTGGGTATGAATTGCATTCATTTTATTCAATATACGGTACAACGGCGGGTTATTGTGAACGTGGCAATGAGTCTGGGATTTATATAGGAGGCGGGTACTCTGTTGAGTAGTTATCCAACTGGCAGCTTCCCCAGAATTAGCTCGAGAGATCAGGTAATCCTCCATGTTTACACCTCACCCCCACCCACCCCCCTCACGCCAGTGCAAACCCTGAACCTTCACAAACACTTACATGGCTGTTATGGACAATTTAAATTGTAGGAAACTATTACGTTTATTTTATTTGACCAGAATCACAAACACTTCGCAACACAGAGCTGTAAAATTCACGTTATTACGTGTATCATGTGATTACAAATAGATTTTTGAGCATGCCCTCGCTAATCCGGATGGAAATATGAAAAATTCTGTTCACAGTTGAGTACATTAAAAAGACACGTGACATTTAGGAGCAAGAGGGATTAGAGCAAGAGGACTTTCAGACTGTGCTGAGGGCAGCTGGAGAGACTGAAACCACGCAAGAAAATATCCAACATTGGCTTCAGCTGGATGAATGAGAGATGAAGAAATTGATGCAGTGATATTGTATTATTATTATTATTATTTATTTATTTCCATCAGCACTATTTTTATCACTGAAGTCTCCATTTATTTGTGTTGTAATTAGTTTTTGTCTTTTAGAGCTATCTTTTGCTTCATTAATCCGGATTACCGCTTAACCCTGACGACCCCCCAATTAGTCCGGATTAGCAAGGGTTTACTACATATACATACAATATACACGTAACATTACTTGAGAGTTCAGCAGGAAGTCTCACCACTTTTCAATAAGCTTTCGTACTACCAAGTTCCACTACTTTCTCCCGTATTCTTTTCCAGTCTTAAGTGTTATCGAATGATACGTCGAGGCCGACGTTTAATGCCATCTCCCAAGAATAACACATACAAACATACAATCGTAAACTGTCTACTTAATGTGCTATATTCATTACACGGCACATATCCAAAGCAAAATATTATTAGTACTCACAGAATAGACACGATATACAACATACTGACGGAATACTGACGATATACTGAATATACTGACGGAATAATGACGATATACTGGGACTTGTTCTTGACCTGCTCCGTAACTTATTTCCTAAAAAGTATTGACGCTGGATAATTCGTTGCTATGGTAACTGAGGCTGGGTCATGCAAATGTAAATGATGAAGCTCATGCTTATAAAGTTTCCTTTGTATGTGAATATCTGCACAGAACTTTCGGCGGCATGAAAGCAGTGGTGAGCCCATTGAGGATCGGGGCACAGACGCAGCCAATCTCCCGCCCCCACCCGACCTTGATATCTACTTAATAAAATTATTTGATATTTTAACCCTATTGTTATTTGTTTCCCTTATGGACAGCCTCTTGTGTTCCTATCTCGTTGTTGTTATCAGAACTGCCCACAAGACTCCGACTTTGTACGACAAAGCACCAGGATATAGAGAGGTTTTGTTTGTTTCACGAAACAACAGATAATGGCCCCCACAGCTCCCATTACATTATCGTCCTATAAAAAGATTTAACGATTTCGTATTTTAAAGCATATGTACCACCTGCTTTAACATTATCAAAAGGAGAATATGTGTAGGTTAAGTATGATTCTCACAATAAGCTGTCTCCCAAAAAGGCAGTAACAAAGCGATCTTCGAAATGGACACGCAGACTGTGTTTATATTGTGGCGTAGAGACCCGTTGCTAGGCAAAGGCCTCGAAACAAGCAATGAGACAACAGGCGTTGCTTGGTAACAGCCGGTAAACACGTCAACGATATCCTAGCTATGTCTAGGCAACCGCCCGTAATAATAGAAAAACTGAAGGCGGCGTTTTCTGTTGGGCCCGGCCCAAGGATATAACGAGGCGCCCAGGCCGACTGAGGCGAATTATAGAGAGTTCAGTTTCAGGTTATTCGCTGGACAGGAAGGACCTGAGCGCGGGAAGCTGAAGAATCTACACTGTTACAAGCCGTTACCATGGAACGGGTAGTGAAGACACTGCAGGCTGCAGAAGTCTTAATGTTTGCAGCAGTAATCTATAAAGCGTGGAGATCAGTGATAGCGCTGTAATTGTAGTTCCAAGTGATAAGTGGCCAATCCATACCCCGTCTATAGGAACCCCTAAAACGTGACAATAAATATGCTTAGAAGGGCCAATGGATCTGACGACACTTCACGTTCTGCGCAAATTCCGTGGACACATTTATCTGTGAGATACGGCTTACAGGCACTCGCCAGTTCAAGCAAACACAGCGGTGTTATCTCCACTCTGAAGATTATCAGGTTGATCAGATGATGTGCCGTTCCCTATCGTTATGATAAAATATCACTTAAGGCTGCAAATATTCTGAAATTAAAGAACAACGAACCTAAGCTTTCAAAATATTACATATTGATTCAGTTCGTATCTCACAGGAAACACATTACGTCTCCGCTACAAAGTCCAACTGGTTAAAGCTGTTTAGGGAAACAGTCGCTGTTTATTGTGAGAACTATACGGAGCACACAAATAGCTAACAGGTCGCTGTGCCGGTCGGTTTGAACCTCGGCCGAACTGCCTGTTACACTGAGGTTTTTCGCGATTTTCTTTTTTTCCTCAAGGCAAGTGCTTGTGCAGTAGCTCGATATGATCAAGGCCACTTAATTCCAAATCTTTTCCAACTCATCATTCACCACTTATCCTATCGCCATCATCCGGAACTTGACACCGACAGCGTCACATCCTCTAATACGGTCATTCACATTTCCAGTCCTTTATTACTGCAATACAGTTCGTGCACAAAAATGTTTTAAGTGTTTGTACCGTTAAACCGTGCAGTACATATAGTTACCACCGTGCTTTCAAAGTTTAAATCCACTTATTTTATCCTCTCGCGATGTAATATGGACCAAACGGAAGAATTGGGACACGGGCCTAGGTGGGCTTGTTGCAGTTAAGTCTGGTTGAACCTGCCTTTAGCCTGGCGCATTTGGTTTCTCAGTACACGCCGTGGTACTACAATATGTGACAAGGTCCCCAGTGCCCATGCATCATCATCCTCTTTATGATCTTCACCCATCACTGACGGACCTCTCTTTGGGAAGTCGCAGTACAGACCACGAAGAACTTCAACTTTTCTCCACTCGTTTCTTCTACTTTCACTCACAAGTTTGAGGTTATGTCTCGCGCTTTCAGAGAGTTGGCGTTTGCTAACAGCCTCGCTCATTTTCGTCAGACACGAACCGAGATCTTGTTTACTAGCCTCCATATCTCGGCCAATGAGCAACAATAGAGAACACAGACAGTTCCAAGAATCTTCGTCTTCTAAGGAAAACAGTTTAGTGATCGCAGCTTTCATGACATTCACTGTCAACATCTGTGCCTTGAAGAGGTGACCCAGTAACATAACACACCCAATTTTCTTCCATTTGGCCACCCCAGTCAGCGTTACTCCTGATCTTGCTTCTGGAGACCTGAAACCAATATTATCCATCTTTTGGCGCCACTGATGTGAAGAATCACTTTCATCGGTTGAGAAACAGGTCTGCAACTCCTGCCTGCAGTGTTTCTCCAGTAGATTTTTGAAACAAACACATTCACTTTCACCAGAAACCACCTGGAATCCTGACAATTGCTCACAAAGCTTCGTATATGTTTCAGTATTTTGTGGATCATTTACAGATTTTTCAAAAATTGTTTTTACTAATGTGCTCAGTTTCTCTTCACTCTTAATGGCCATGGATTTTAGTTTGTGCACAGTTACATCTAAGTTCTGTACCCTGATCTGGCTGAGAACTCTGGCTATCCTGTTCCTCAGTTCAGAGCTGTCGACGTCGTCACTCGCAGTTCGAACCGTCGCTGCTAATGTACTACGTTGCGTGCTCGGTGCCCTTTTCATCTTGTCTCAGTCACTCATTTTGAAACCGTCACTAAAACACACAAAAGTTTCGTTAATTTTACAAGCGAGTTTCCCTCACTTCCACCCGACACATCACAACTCACTACACTGCAGGGAATCCCTTTGTTTCAAAACGAACGCAGGCGCAGTGACAGAGATGCGCGCGCATCACAGTTATCACCAAAAGAATTTAGCACATATAAACTGAGTGGGTTCGCGTAGCGTTAAAACTTCTCATTCGTGTTTGGGAGGTGGTCGGTTCGAATCTAAACCGGGATATTGGGCATAAGGTACATCCTCACTAATCCGGTTACAGTTAATCCGGAAAAAAATGAAAACTGGTGTTCACAGTTGGGTAACATCCTTTAAGAAGACACATGGGATTTAGGAAGGCAGATGAGTCATTAGTTCAGACAAAACTTGAGACAGTTTACGTCTGCATTATTACGTTCAAAAACAAGGACAACTTCTGAGTTTTCTATCGATAAATAAATGCACTTGCTTTTTGTAGTTTTTAAATAAAGGTTCTACAGTGATATTTGTTATTTTCATCAGCACCACTCATATCATTAAATTTTCCATTTATTTATGTTTTAAGTTTCTTTCTTTCTTTTAGGGTTAAATTTTGCTTCACTAATCCGGATGACCTCTTCCCCACAATTAATCCGGATTAGCGAGAGTTTACTGTACTGAGTGACTATTCTCGCTGATTTGCTTAGTCCTGCCACGCAGATTCCAGGATATCACCTCCATTATGCCACGACCGCTTCCTTCCATATCCTTTCCCATTCATCATACCATTAGACGCTATACGATTCATTGAATAACCCATAAAACAAGCGGCACTGAAGTGAAACAACCAACTTAGAGAATATTATATTTAAGCATCCTGTTCCACTCACACAATATATATGAGACAAACTCCGTCTTAAGTGCAATAATTTAATTGTAGTTCTTTCTTCTTCCCTTCCTTCACACTACATGTTTCGGCCCTAAATGGCCATCATCAGGTGTGTATTCTTACGTAGCTGCTACACTGCCCGTAGTTTAACATTTAAAATCACCAGTCTTTCCTGTTGTATGTATGTATAAAATCTTTGTTAACCTACACG